>NW_026889754.1:18480000-18600107 GCF_033153115.1 Saccostrea echinata | reverse complement strand
ACCTGTAGATGCTACCATGGACATTTTCTCCGTCGTCAATACTTCCGGTCGTCACAGAAAGTGGATTAAAAAGTCGATTTTTTAAAATTTCTTCGTCTTTCTAACTTCTTTTTTCTTTAATATTCATAGGGTACGTAAAGGCCCCTCTTTGAAGCTTTTACGTATTACCAGTTTCTTGATAGGATTAAGAAGGAATTAGATATCTTTAAATATCTTAGAAGTTCCGAAAACGTAGGACCAACGTTTTCCTAAACACTACAGAATATTGATTTTTTTCCCCGTATATATAGTTTGCGGGGACTAATCAGTGCTCATTTATGTAGGAGGAAGTGTAGAGGTAACTCCTACCTGGTGATTGGGATAGGACAGAAAAACCTTCCTGTTGCCATGGAAACGAGTTTATATTAAATAAAACACGGTTGTATATGATATATATCATGTGTGCGCATTTTATTCGCCCCTCTTTTTTGTCAACTGTAGAAGACATTGTCATCTCTACCTCCCCCCCCCCTTTTTCTCTTTTTCGCTTTTATGTTTTAGATTCTTAATAAAATGACCTTGACCTTCATATCACAAGCAACTCTTTTTGAAGTTTTCAAAATTATAAGGCTTAATTCTTTCTACAAAATAATGGTAATTTACATGTTTATGTTCAAGAACCACCCCCTCCCCCCACCCCTTCCTCGAAGCAACCAGGTAGAATACGCAGATATAAAATTCACAACTTATAAGGAACTTCTTACGAGTTTCATTAATAAAATTCAGTTCCCCTGATGTGATTTGATATTTTGCTACCATTCATTCTTCTTCTGTTTTGTCTATAGAATTTATAATTATTTTATTTAGAATTAATTTATCTTTAAAAAGCAGTGATTGTCAGCTGCATTCATTAGCATTTCGCCTTTTCTTGTATATCTATTACTTGCATATTAATAATTTCATTAAATAATATTTAAAAGTATTAAAACTTCATTTCTATTAAATTTTATTAATTTGTAAATCCTTGGATCCGCTCCTGCAGGTGCGCGAAAGCCTCATCACTACTGTAAACAAATTATTCATCAGGCCGTAAATGTTCATGATTCCGCTAAACTAAGAAAGTTTACACATAGTTTATCATCTCATAAACAACCATCAGCACTGTCCAATACAGAAATGCTCGAATTGAAGGGGAAAATTCAGGAATTGTTTTGCGTCAGCCATGTTTTGACGTGAACCTTACACGCATTCTCTTATATTCTTAATATTATTGTATAGACGGAATTTTGCAAAGGACCTTTGTCCGCTCCATTTCTCCACAACAGTTTAAGATATGAAAGTTATCTCTGTCAGATATTATAGATATTGACCTGTAGATGCTACCATGGACATTTTCTCCGTCGTCAATACTTCCGGTCGTCACAGAAAGTGGATTAAAAAGTCGATTTTTTAAAATTTCTTCGTCTTTCTAACTTCTTTTTTCTTTAATATTCATAGGGTACGTAAAGGCCCCTCTTTGAAGCTTTTACGTATTACCAGTTTCTTGATAGGATTAAGAAGGAATTAGATATCTTTAAATATCTTAGAAGTTCCGAAAACGTAGGACCAACGTTTTCCTAAACACTACAGAATATTGATTTTTTTCCCCGTATATATAGTTTGCGGGGACTAATCAGTGCTCATTTATGTAGGAGGAAGTGTAGAGGTAACTCCTACCTGGTGATTGGGATAGGACAGAAAAACCTTCCTGTTGCCATGGAAACGAGTTTATATTAAATAAAACACGGTTGTATATGATATATATCATGTGTGCGCATTTTATTCGCCCCTCTTTTTTGTCAACTGTAGAAGACATTGTCATCTCTACCTCCCCCCCCCCCTTTTTCTCTTTTTCGCTTTTATGTTTTAGATTCTTAATAAAATGACCTTGACCTTCATATCACAAGCAACTCTTTTTGAAGTTTTCAAAATTATAAGGCTTAATTCTTTCTACAAAATAATGGTAATTTACATGTTTATGTTCAAGAACCACCCCCTCCCCCCACCCCTTCCTCGAAGCAACCAGGTAGAATACGCAGATATAAAATTCACAACTTATAAGGAACTTCTTACGAGTTTCATTAATAAAATTCAGTTCCCCTGATGTGATTTGATATTTTGCTACCATTCATTCTTCTTCTGTTTTGTCTATAGAATTTATAATTATTTTATTTAGAATTAATTTATCTTTAAAAAGCAGTGATTGTCAGCTGCATTCATTAGCATTTCGCCTTTTCTTGTATATCTATTACTTGCATATTAATAATTTCATTAAATAATATTTAAAAGTATTAAAACTTCATTTCTATTAAATTTTATTAATTTGTAAATCCTTGGATCCGCTCCTGCAGGTGCGCGAAAGCCTCATCACTACTGTAAACAAATTATTCATCAGGCCGTAAATGTTCATGATTCCGCTAAACTAAGAAAGTTTACACATAGTTTATCATCTCATAAACAACCATCAGCACTGTCCAATACAGAAATGCTCGAATTGAAGGGGAAAATTCAGGAATTGTTTTGCGTCAGCCATGTTTTGACGTGAACCTTACACGCATTCTCTTATATTCTTAATATTATTGTATAGACGGAATTTTGCAAAGGACCTTTGTCCGCTCCATTTCTCCACAACAGTTTAAGATATGAAAGTTATCTCTGTCAGATATTATAGATATTGACCTGTAGATGCTACCATGGACATTTTCTCCGTCGTCAATACTTCCGGTCGTCACAGAAAGTGGATTAAAAAGTCGATTTTTTAAAATTTCTTCGTCTTTCTAACTTCTTTTTTCTTTAATATTCATAGGGTACGTAAAGGCCCCTCTTTGAAGCTTTTACGTATTACCAGTTTCTTGATAGGATTAAGAAGGAATTAGATATCTTTAAATATCTTAGAAGTTCCGAAAACGTAGGACCAACGTTTTCCTAAACACTACAGAATATTGATTTTTTTCCCCGTATATATAGTTTGCGGGGACTAATCAGTGCTCATTTATGTAGGAGGAAGTGTAGAGGTAACTCCTACCTGGTGATTGGGATAGGACAGAAAAACCTTCCTGTTGCCATGGAAACGAGTTTATATTAAATAAAACACGGTTGTATATGATATATATCATGTGTGCGCATTTTATTCGCCCCTCTTTTTTGTCAACTGTAGAAGACATTGTCATCTCTACCTCCCCCCCCCCCTTTTTCTCTTTTTCGCTTTTATGTTTTAGATTCTTAATAAAATGACCTTGACCTTCATATCACAAGCAACTCTTTTTGAAGTTTTCAAAATTATAAGGCTTAATTCTTTCTACAAAATAATGGTAATTTACATGTTTATGTTCAAGAACCACCCCCTCCCCCCACCCCTTCCTCGAAGCAACCAGGTAGAATACGCAGATATAAAATTCACAACTTATAAGGAACTTCTTACGAGTTTCATTAATAAAATTCAGTTCCCCTGATGTGATTTGATATTTTGCTACCATTCATTCTTCTTCTGTTTTGTCTATAGAATTTATAATTATTTTATTTAGAATTAATTTATCTTTAAAAAGCAGTGATTGTCAGCTGCATTCATTAGCATTTCGCCTTTTCTTGTATATCTATTACTTGCATATTAATAATTTCATTAAATAATATTTAAAAGTATTAAAACTTCATTTCTATTAAATTTTATTAATTTGTAAATCCTTGGATCCGCTCCTGCAGGTGCGCGAAAGCCTCATCACTACTGTAAACAAATTATTCATCAGGCCGTAAATGTTCATGATTCCGCTAAACTAAGAAAGTTTACACATAGTTTATCATCTCATAAACAACCATCAGCACTGTCCAATACAGAAATGCTCGAATTGAAGGGGAAAATTCAGGAATTGTTTTGCGTCAGCCATGTTTTGACGTGAACCTTACACGCATTCTCTTATATTCTTAATATTATTGTATAGACGGAATTTTGCAAAGGACCTTTGTCCGCTCCATTTCTCCACAACAGTTTAAGATATGAAAGTTATCTCTGTCAGATATTATAGATATTGACCTGTAGATGCTACCATGGACATTTTCTCCGTCGTCAATACTTCCGGTCGTCACAGAAAGTGGATTAAAAAGTCGATTTTTTAAAATTTCTTCGTCTTTCTAACTTCTTTTTTCTTTAATATTCATAGGGTACGTAAAGGCCCCTCTTTGAAGCTTTTACGTATTACCAGTTTCTTGATAGGATTAAGAAGGAATTAGATATCTTTAAATATCTTAGAAGTTCCGAAAACGTAGGACCAACGTTTTCCTAAACACTACAGAATATTGATTTTTTTCCCCGTATATATAGTTTGCGGGGACTAATCAGTGCTCATTTATGTAGGAGGAAGTGTAGAGGTAACTCCTACCTGGTGATTGGGATAGGACAGAAAAACCTTCCTGTTGCCATGGAAACGAGTTTATATTAAATAAAACACGGTTGTATATGATATATATCATGTGTGCGCATTTTATTCGCCCCTCTTTTTTGTCAACTGTAGAAGACATTGTCATCTCTACCTCCCCCCCCCCCTTTTTCTCTTTTTCGCTTTTATGTTTTAGATTCTTAATAAAATGACCTTGACCTTCATATCACAAGCAACTCTTTTTGAAGTTTTCAAAATTATAAGGCTTAATTCTTTCTACAAAATAATGGTAATTTACATGTTTATGTTCAAGAACCACCCCCTCCCCCCACCCCTTCCTCGAAGCAACCAGGTAGAATACGCAGATATAAAATTCACAACTTATAAGGAACTTCTTACGAGTTTCATTAATAAAATTCAGTTCCCCTGATGTGATTTGATATTTTGCTACCATTCATTCTTCTTCTGTTTTGTCTATAGAATTTATAATTATTTTATTTAGAATTAATTTATCTTTAAAAAGCAGTGATTGTCAGCTGCATTCATTAGCATTTCGCCTTTTCTTGTATATCTATTACTTGCATATTAATAATTTCATTAAATAATATTTAAAAGTATTAAAACTTCATTTCTATTAAATTTTATTAATTTGTAAATCCTTGGATCCGCTCCTGCAGGTGCGCGAAAGCCTCATCACTACTGTAAACAAATTATTCATCAGGCCGTAAATGTTCATGATTCCGCTAAACTAAGAAAGTTTACACATAGTTTATCATCTCATAAACAACCATCAGCACTGTCCAATACAGAAATGCTCGAATTGAAGGGGAAAATTCAGGAATTGTTTTGCGTCAGCCATGTTTTGACGTGAACCTTACACGCATTCTCTTATATTCTTAATATTATATTGTATAGACGGAATTTTGCAAAGGACCTTTGTCCGCTCCATTTCTCCACAACAGTTTAAGATATGAAAGTTATCTCTGTCAGATATTATAGATATTGACCTGTAGATGCTACCATGGACATTTTCTCCGTCGTCAATACTTCCGGTCGTCACAGAAAGTGGATTAAAAAGTCGATTTTTTAAAATTTCTTCGTCTTTCTAACTTCTTTTTTCTTTAATATTCATAGGGTACGTAAAGGCCCCTCTTTGAAGCTTTTACGTATTACCAGTTTCTTGATAGGATTAAGAAGGAATTAGATATCTTTAAATATCTTAGAAGTTCCGAAAACGTAGGACCAACGTTTTCCTAAACACTACAGAATATTGATTTTTTTCCCCGTATATATAGTTTGCGGGGACTAATCAGTGCTCATTTATGTAGGAGGAAGTGTAGAGGTAACTCCTACCTGGTGATTGGGATAGGACAGAAAAACCTTCCTGTTGCCATGGAAACGAGTTTATATTAAATAAAACACGGTTGTATATGATATATATCATGTGTGCGCATTTTATTCGCCCCTCTTTTTTGTCAACTGTAGAAGACATTGTCATCTCTACCTCCCCCCCCCCCTTTTTCTCTTTTTCGCTTTTATGTTTTAGATTCTTAATAAAATGACCTTGACCTTCATATCACAAGCAACTCTTTTTGAAGTTTTCAAAATTATAAGGCTTAATTCTTTCTACAAAATAATGGTAATTTACATGTTTATGTTCAAGAACCACCCCCTCCCCCCACCCCTTCCTCGAAGCAACCAGGTAGAATACGCAGATATAAAATTCACAACTTATAAGGAACTTCTTACGAGTTTCATTAATAAAATTCAGTTCCCCTGATGTGATTTGATATTTTGCTACCATTCATTCTTCTTCTGTTTTGTCTATAGAATTTATAATTATTTTATTTAGAATTAATTTATCTTTAAAAAGCAGTGATTGTCAGCTGCATTCATTAGCATTTCGCCTTTTCTTGTATATCTATTACTTGCATATTAATAATTTCATTAAATAATATTTAAAAGTATTAAAACTTCATTTCTATTAAATTTTATTAATTTGTAAATCCTTGGATCCGCTCCTGCAGGTGCGCGAAAGCCTCATCACTACTGTAAACAAATTATTCATCAGGCCGTAAATGTTCATGATTCCGCTAAACTAAGAAAGTTTACACATAGTTTATCATCTCATAAACAACCATCAGCACTGTCCAATACAGAAATGCTCGAATTGAAGGGGAAAATTCAGGAATTGTTTTGCGTCAGCCATGTTTTGACGTGAACCTTACACGCATTCTCTTATATTCTTAATATTATTGTATAGACGGAATTTTGCAAAGGACCTTTGTCCGCTCCATTTCTCCACAACAGTTTAAGATATGAAAGTTATCTCTGTCAGATATTATAGATATTGACCTGTAGATGCTACCATGGACATTTTCTCCGTCGTCAATACTTCCGGTCGTCACAGAAAGTGGATTAAAAAGTCGATTTTTTAAAATTTCTTCGTCTTTCTAACTTCTTTTTTCTTTAATATTCATAGGGTACGTAAAGGCCCCTCTTTGAAGCTTTTACGTATTACCAGTTTCTTGATAGGATTAAGAAGGAATTAGATATCTTTAAATATCTTAGAAGTTCCGAAAACGTAGGACCAACGTTTTCCTAAACACTACAGAATATTGATTTTTTTCCCCGTATATATAGTTTGCGGGGACTAATCAGTGCTCATTTATGTAGGAGGAAGTGTAGAGGTAACTCCTACCTGGTGATTGGGATAGGACAGAAAAACCTTCCTGTTGCCATGGAAACGAGTTTATATTAAATAAAACACGGTTGTATATGATATTATCATGTGTGCGCATTTTATTCGCCCCTCTTTTTTGTCAACTGTAGAAGACATTGTCATCTCTACCTCCCCCCCCCCCCTTTTTCTCTTTTTCGCTTTTATGTTTTAGATTCTTAATAAAATGACCTTGACCTTCATATCACAAGCAACTCTTTTTGAAGTTTTCAAAATTATAAGGCTTAATTCTTTCTACAAAATAATGGTAATTTACATGTTTATGTTCAAGAACCACCCCCTCCCCCCACCCCTTCCTCGAAGCAACCAGGTAGAATACGCAGATATAAAATTCACAACTTATAAGGAACTTCTTACGAGTTTCATTAATAAAATTCAGTTCCCCTGATGTGATTTGATATTTTGCTACCATTCATTCTTCTTCTGTTTTGTCTATAGAATTTATAATTATTTTATTTAGAATTAATTTATCTTTAAAAAGCAGTGATTGTCAGCTGCATTCATTAGCATTTCGCCTTTTCTTGTATATCTATTACTTGCATATTAATAATTTCATTAAATAATATTTAAAAGTATTAAAACTTCATTTCTATTAAATTTTATTAATTTGTAAATCCTTGGATCCGCTCCTGCAGGTGCGCGAAGCCTCATCACTACTGTAAACAAATTATTCATCAGGCCGTAAATGTTCATGATTCCGCTAAACTAAGAAAGTTTACACATAGTTTATCATCTCATAAACAACCATCAGCACTGTCCAATACAGAAATGCTCGAATTGAAGGGGAAAATTCAGGAATTGTTTTGCGTCAGCCATGTTTTGACGTGAACCTTACACGCATTCTCTTATATTCTTAATATTATTGTATAGACGGAATTTTGCAAAGGACCTTTGTCCGCTCCATTTCTCCACAACAGTTTAAGATATGAAAGTTATCTCTGTCAGATATTATAGATATTGACCTGTAGATGCTACCATGGACATTTTCTCCGTCGTCAATACTTCCGGTCGTCACAGAAAGTGGATTAAAAAGTCGATTTTTTAAAATTTCTTCGTCTTTCTAACTTCTTTTTTCTTTAATATTCATAGGGTACGTAAAGGCCCCTCTTTGAAGCTTTTACGTATTACCAGTTTCTTGATAGGATTAAGAAGGAATTAGATATCTTTAAATATCTTAGAAGTTCCGAAAACGTAGGACCAACGTTTTCCTAAACACTACAGAATATTGATTTTTTTCCCCGTATATATAGTTTGCGGGGACTAATCAGTGCTCATTTATGTAGGAGGAAGTGTAGAGGTAACTCCTACCTGGTGATTGGGATAGGACAGAAAAACCTTCCTGTTGCCATGGAAACGAGTTTATATTAAATAAAACACGGTTGTATATGATATATATCATGTGTGCGCATTTTATTCGCCCCTCTTTTTTGTCAACTGTAGAAGACATTGTCATCTCTACCTCCCCCCCCCCCCTTTTTCTCTTTTTCGCTTTTATGTTTTAGATTCTTAATAAAATGACCTTGACCTTCATATCACAAGCAACTCTTTTTGAAGTTTTCAAAATTATAAGGCTTAATTCTTTCTACAAAATAATGGTAATTTACATGTTTATGTTCAAGAACCACCCCCTCCCCCCACCCCTTCCTCGAAGCAACCAGGTAGAATACGCAGATATAAAATTCACAACTTATAAGGAACTTCTTACGAGTTTCATTAATAAAATTCAGTTCCCCTGATGTGATTTGATATTTTGCTACCATTCATTCTTCTTCTGTTTTGTCTATAGAATTTATAATTATTTTATTTAGAATTAATTTATCTTTAAAAAGCAGTGATTGTCAGCTGCATTCATTAGCATTTCGCCTTTTCTTGTATATCTATTACTTGCATATTAATAATTTCATTAAATAATATTTAAAAGTATTAAAACTTCATTTCTATTAAATTTTATTAATTTGTAAATCCTTGGATCCGCTCCTGCAGGTGCGCGAAAGCCTCATCACTACTGTAAACAAATTATTCATCAGGCCGTAAATGTTCATGATTCCGCTAAACTAAGAAAGTTTACACATAGTTTATCATCTCATAAACAACCATCAGCACTGTCCAATACAGAAATGCTCGAATTGAAGGGGAAAATTCAGGAATTGTTTTGCGTCAGCCATGTTTTGACGTGAACCTTACACGCATTCTCTTATATTCTTAATATTATTGTATAGACGGAATTTTGCAAAGGACCTTTGTCCGCTCCATTTCTCCACAACAGTTTAAGATATGAAAGTTATCTCTGTCAGATATTATAGATATTGACCTGTAGATGCTACCATGGACATTTTCTCCGTCGTCAATACTTCCGGTCGTCACAGAAAGTGGATTAAAAAGTCGATTTTTTAAAATTTCTTCGTCTTTCTAACTTCTTTTTTCTTTAATATTCATAGGGTACGTAAAGGCCCCTCTTTGAAGCTTTTACGTATTACCAGTTTCTTGATAGGATTAAGAAGGAATTAGATATCTTTAAATATCTTAGAAGTTCCGAAAACGTAGGACCAACGTTTTCCTAAACACTACAGAATATTGATTTTTTTCCCCGTATATATAGTTTGCGGGGACTAATCAGTGCTCATTTATGTAGGAGGAAGTGTAGAGGTAACTCCTACCTGGTGATTGGGATAGGACAGAAAAACCTTCCTGTTGCCATGGAAACGAGTTTATATTAAATAAAACACGGTTGTATATGATATATATCATGTGTGCGCATTTTATTCGCCCCTCTTTTTTGTCAACTGTAGAAGACATTGTCATCTCTACCTCCCCCCCCCCCCTTTTTCTCTTTTTCGCTTTTATGTTTTAGATTCTTAATAAAATGACCTTGACCTTCATATCACAAGCAACTCTTTTTGAAGTTTTCAAAATTATAAGGCTTAATTCTTTCTACAAAATAATGGTAATTTACATGTTTATGTTCAAGAACCACCCCCTCCCCCCACCCCTTCCTCGAAGCAACCAGGTAGAATACGCAGATATAAAATTCACAACTTATAAGGAACTTCTTACGAGTTTCATTAATAAAATTCAGTTCCCCTGATGTGATTTGATATTTTGCTACCATTCATTCTTCTTCTGTTTTGTCTATAGAATTTATAATTATTTTATTTAGAATTAATTTATCTTTAAAAAGCAGTGATTGTCAGCTGCATTCATTAGCATTTCGCCTTTTCTTGTATATCTATTACTTGCATATTAATAATTTCATTAAATAATATTTAAAAGTATTAAAACTTCATTTCTATTAAATTTTATTAATTTGTAAATCCTTGGATCCGCTCCTGCAGGTGCGCGAAAGCCTCATCACTACTGTAAACAAATTATTCATCAGGCCGTAAATGTTCATGATTCCGCTAAACTAAGAAAGTTTACACATAGTTTATCATCTCATAAACAACCATCAGCACTGTCCAATACAGAAATGCTCGAATTGAAGGGGAAAATTCAGGAATTGTTTTGCGTCAGCCATGTTTTGACGTGAACCTTACACGCATTCTCTTATATTCTTAATATTATTGTATAGACGGAATTTTGCAAAGGACCTTTGTCCGCTCCATTTCTCCACAACAGTTTAAGATATGAAAGTTATCTCTGTCAGATATTATAGATATTGACCTGTAGATGCTACCATGGACATTTTCTCCGTCGTCAATACTTCCGGTCGTCACAGAAAGTGGATTAAAAAGTCGATTTTTTAAAATTTCTTCGTCTTTCTAACTTCTTTTTTCTTTAATATTCATAGGGTACGTAAAGGCCCCTCTTTGAAGCTTTTACGTATTACCAGTTTCTTGATAGGATTAAGAAGGAATTAGATATCTTTAAATATCTTAGAAGTTCCGAAAACGTAGGACCAACGTTTTCCTAAACACTACAGAATATTGATTTTTTTCCCCGTATATATAGTTTGCGGGGACTAATCAGTGCTCATTTATGTAGGAGGAAGTGTAGAGGTAACTCCTACCTGGTGATTGGGATAGGACAGAAAAACCTTCCTGTTGCCATGGAAACGAGTTTATATTAAATAAAACACGGTTGTATATGATATATATCATGTGTGCGCATTTTATTCGCCCCTCTTTTTTGTCAACTGTAGAAGACATTGTCATCTCTACCTCCCCCCCCCCCTTTTTCTCTTTTTCGCTTTTATGTTTTAGATTCTTAATAAAATGACCTTGACCTTCATATCACAAGCAACTCTTTTTGAAGTTTTCAAAATTATAAGGCTTAATTCTTTCTACAAAATAATGGTAATTTACATGTTTATGTTCAAGAACCACCCCCTCCCCTCCCCCCACCCCTTCCTCGAAGCAACCAGGTAGAATACGCAGATATAAAATTCACAACTTATAAGGAACTTCTTACGAGTTTCATTAATAAAATTCAGTTCCCCTGATGTGATTTGATATTTTGCTACCATTCATTCTTCTTCTGTTTTGTCTATAGAATTTATAATTATTTTATTTAGAATTAATTTATCTTTAAAAAGCAGTGATTGTCAGCTGCATTCATTAGCATTTCGCCTTTTCTTGTATATCTATTACTTGCATATTAATAATTTCATTAAATAATATTTAAAAGTATTAAAACTTCATTTCTATTAAATTTTATTAATTTGTAAATCCTTGGATCCGCTCCTGCAGGTGCGCGAAAGCCTCATCACTACTGTAAACAAATTATTCATCAGGCCGTAAATGTTCATGATTCCGCTAAACTAAGAAAGTTTACACATAGTTTATCATCTCATAAACAACCATCAGCACTGTCCAATACAGAAATGCTCGAATTGAAGGGGAAAATTCAGGAATTGTTTTGCGTCAGCCATGTTTTGACGTGAACCTTACACGCATTCTCTTATATTCTTAATATTATTGTATAGACGGAATTTTGCAAAGGACCTTTGTCCGCTCCATTTCTCCACAACAGTTTAAGATATGAAAGTTATCTCTGTCAGATATTATAGATATTGACCTGTAGATGCTACCATGGACATTTTCTCCGTCGTCAATACTTCCGGTCGTCACAGAAAGTGGATTAAAAAGTCGATTTTTTAAAATTTCTTCGTCTTTCTAACTTCTTTTTTCTTTAATATTCATAGGGTACGTAAAGGCCCCTCTTTGAAGCTTTTACGTATTACCAGTTTCTTGATAGGATTAAGAAGGAATTAGATATCTTTAAATATCTTAGAAGTTCCGAAAACGTAGGACCAACGTTTTCCTAAACACTACAGAATATTGATTTTTTTCCCCGTATATATAGTTTGCGGGGACTAATCAGTGCTCATTTATGTAGGAGGAAGTGTAGAGGTAACTCCTACCTGGTGATTGGGATAGGACAGAAAAACCTTCCTGTTGCCATGGAAACGAGTTTATATTAAATAAAACACGGTTGTATATGATATATATCATGTGTGCGCATTTTATTCGCCCCTCTTTTTTGTCAACTGTAGAAGACATTGTCATCTCTACCTCCCCCCCCCCCCCCCCTTTTTCTCTTTTTCGCTTTTATGTTTTAGATTCTTAATAAAATGACCTTGACCTTCATATCACAAGCAACTCTTTTTGAAGTTTTCAAAATTATAAGGCTTAATTCTTTCTACAAAATAATGGTAATTTACATGTTTATGTTCAAGAACCACCCCCTCCCCCCACCCCTTCCTCGAAGCAACCAGGTAGAATACGCAGATATAAAATTCACAACTTATAAGGAACTTCTTACGAGTTTCATTAATAAAATTCAGTTCCCCTGATGTGATTTGATATTTTGCTACCATTCATTCTTCTTCTGTTTTGTCTATAGAATTTATAATTATTTTATTTAGAATTAATTTATCTTTAAAAAGCAGTGATTGTCAGCTGCATTCATTAGCATTTCGCCTTTTCTTGTATATCTATTACTTGCATATTAATAATTTCATTAAATAATATTTAAAAGTATTAAAACTTCATTTCTATTAAATTTTATTAATTTGTAAATCCTTGGATCCGCTCCTGCAGGTGCGCGAAAGCCTCATCACTACTGTAAACAAATTATTCATCAGGCCGTAAATGTTCATGATTCCGCTAAACTAAGAAAGTTTACACATAGTTTATCATCTCATAAACAACCATCAGCACTGTCCAATACAGAAATGCTCGAATTGAAGGGGAAAATTCAGGAATTGTTTTGCGTCAGCCATGTTTTGACGTGAACCTTACACGCATTCTCTTATATTCTTAATATTATTGTATAGACGGAATTTTGCAAAGGACCTTTGTCCGCTCCATTTCTCCACAACAGTTTAAGATATGAAAGTTATCTCTGTCAGATATTATAGATATTGACCTGTAGATGCTACCATGGACATTTTCTCCGTCGTCAATACTTCCGGTCGTCACAGAAAGTGGATTAAAAAGTCGATTTTTTAAAATTTCTTCGTCTTTCTAACTTCTTTTTTCTTTAATATTCATAGGGTACGTAAAGGCCCCTCTTTGAAGCTTTTACGTATTACCAGTTTCTTGATAGGATTAAGAAGGAATTAGATATCTTTAAATATCTTAGAAGTTCCGAAAACGTAGGACCAACGTTTTCCTAAACACTACAGAATATTGATTTTTTTCCCCGTATATATAGTTTGCGGGGACTAATCAGTGCTCATTTATGTAGGAGGAAGTGTAGAGGTAACTCCTACCTGGTGATTGGGATAGGACAGAAAAACCTTCCTGTTGCCATGGAAACGAGTTTATATTAAATAAAACACGGTTGTATATGATATATATCATGTGTGCGCATTTTATTCGCCCCTCTTTTTTGTCAACTGTAGAAGACATTGTCATCTCTACCTCCCCCCCCCCCCTTTTTCTCTTTTTCGCTTTTATGTTTTAGATTCTTAATAAAATGACCTTGACCTTCATATCACAAGCAACTCTTTTTGAAGTTTTCAAAATTATAAGGCTTAATTCTTTCTACAAAATAATGGTAATTTACATGTTTATGTTCAAGAACCACCCCCTCCCCCCACCCCTTCCTCGAAGCAACCAGGTAGAATACGCAGATATAAAATTCACAACTTATAAGGAACTTCTTACGAGTTTCATTAATAAAATTCAGTTCCCCTGATGTGATTTGATATTTTGCTACCATTCATTCTTCTTCTGTTTTGTCTATAGAATTTATAATTATTTTATTTAGAATTAATTTATCTTTAAAAAGCAGTGATTGTCAGCTGCATTCATTAGCATTTCGCCTTTTCTTGTATATCTATTACTTGCATATTAATAATTTCATTAAATAATATTTAAAAGTATTAAAACTTCATTTCTATTAAATTTTATTAATTTGTAAATCCTTGGATCCGCTCCTGCAGGTGCGCGAAAGCCTCATCACTACTGTAAACAAATTATTCATCAGGCCGTAAATGTTCATGATTCCGCTAAACTAAGAAAGTTTACACATAGTTTATCATCTCATAAACAACCATCAGCACTGTCCAATACAGAAATGCTCGAATTGAAGGGGAAAATTCAGGAATTGTTTTGCGTCAGCCATGTTTTGACGTGAACCTTACACGCATTCTCTTATATTCTTAATATTATTGTATAGACGGAATTTTGCAAAGGACCTTTGTCCGCTCCATTTCTCCACAACAGTTTAAGATATGAAAGTTATCTCTGTCAGATATTATAGATATTGACCTGTAGATGCTACCATGGACATTTTCTCCGTCGTCAATACTTCCGGTCGTCACAGAAAGTGGATTAAAAAGTCGATTTTTTAAAATTTCTTCGTCTTTCTAACTTCTTTTTTCTTTAATATTCATAGGGTACGTAAAGGCCCCTCTTTGAAGCTTTTACGTATTACCAGTTTCTTGATAGGATTAAGAAGGAATTAGATATCTTTAAATATCTTAGAAGTTCCGAAAACGTAGGACCAACGTTTTCCTAAACACTACAGAATATTGATTTTTTTCCCCGTATATATAGTTTGCGGGGACTAATCAGTGCTCATTTATGTAGGAGGAAGTGTAGAGGTAACTCCTACCTGGTGATTGGGATAGGACAGAAAAACCTTCCTGTTGCCATGGAAACGAGTTTATATTAAATAAAACACGGTTGTATATGATATATATCATGTGTGCGCATTTTATTCGCCCCTCTTTTTTGTCAACTGTAGAAGACATTGTCATCTCTACCTCCCCCCCCCCCCCCCTTTTTCTCTTTTTCGCTTTTATGTTTTAGATTCTTAATAAAATGACCTTGACCTTCATATCACAAGCAACTCTTTTTGAAGTTTTCAAAATTATAAGGCTTAATTCTTTCTACAAAATAATGGTAATTTACATGTTTATGTTCAAGAACCACCCCCTCCCCCCACCCCTTCCTCGAAGCAACCAGGTAGAATACGCAGATATAAAATTCACAACTTATAAGGAACTTCTTACGAGTTTCATTAATAAAATTCAGTTCCCCTGATGTGATTTGATATTTTGCTACCATTCATTCTTCTTCTGTTTTGTCTATAGAATTTATAATTATTTTATTTAGAATTAATTTATCTTTAAAAAGCAGTGATTGTCAGCTGCATTCATTAGCATTTCGCCTTTTCTTGTATATCTATTACTTGCATATTAATAATTTCATTAAATAATATTTAAAAGTATTAAAACTTCATTTCTATTAAATTTTATTAATTTGTAAATCCTTGGATCCGCTCCTGCAGGTGCGCGAAAGCCTCATCACTACTGTAAACAAATTATTCATCAGGCCGTAAATGTTCATGATTCCGCTAAACTAAGAAAGTTTACACATAGTTTATCATCTCATAAACAACCATCAGCACTGTCCAATACAGAAATGCTCGAATTGAAGGGGAAAATTCAGGAATTGTTTTGCGTCAGCCATGTTTTGACGTGAACCTTACACGCATTCTCTTATATTCTTAATATTATTGTATAGACGGAATTTTGCAAAGGACCTTTGTCCGCTCCATTTCTCCACAACAGTTTAAGATATGAAAGTTATCTCTGTCAGATATTATAGATATTGACCTGTAGATGCTACCATGGACATTTTCTCCGTCGTCAATACTTCCGGTCGTCACAGAAAGTGGATTAAAAAGTCGATTTTTTAAAATTTCTTCGTCTTTCTAACTTCTTTTTTCTTTAATATTCATAGGGTACGTAAAGGCCCCTCTTTGAAGCTTTTACGTATTACCAGTTTCTTGATAGGATTAAGAAGGAATTAGATATCTTTAAATATCTTAGAAGTTCCGAAAACGTAGGACCAACGTTTTCCTAAACACTACAGAATATTGATTTTTTTCCCCGTATATATAGTTTGCGGGGACTAATCAGTGCTCATTTATGTAGGAGGAAGTGTAGAGGTAACTCCTACCTGGTGATTGGGATAGGACAGAAAAACCTTCCTGTTGCCATGGAAACGAGTTTATATTAAATAAAACACGGTTGTATATGATATATATCATGTGTGCGCATTTTATTCGCCCCTCTTTTTTGTCAACTGTAGAAGACATTGTCATCTCTACCTCCCCCCCCCCCCTTTTTCTCTTTTTCGCTTTTATGTTTTAGATTCTTAATAAAATGACCTTGACCTTCATATCACAAGCAACTCTTTTTGAAGTTTTCAAAATTATAAGGCTTAATTCTTTCTACAAAATAATGGTAATTTACATGTTTATGTTCAAGAACCACCCCCTCCCCCCACCCCTTCCTCGAAGCAACCAGGTAGAATACGCAGATATAAAATTCACAACTTATAAGGAACTTCTTACGAGTTTCATTAATAAAATTCAGTTCCCCTGATGTGATTTGATATTTTGCTACCATTCATTCTTCTTCTGTTTTGTCTATAGAATTTATAATTATTTTATTTAGAATTAATTTATCTTTAAAAAGCAGTGATTGTCAGCTGCATTCATTAGCATTTCGCCTTTTCTTGTATATCTATTACTTGCATATTAATAATTTCATTAAATAATATTTAAAAGTATTAAAACTTCATTTCTATTAAATTTTATTAATTTGTAAATCCTTGGATCCGCTCCTGCAGGTGCGCGAAAGCCTCATCACTACTGTAAACAAATTATTCATCAGGCCGTAAATGTTCATGATTCCGCTAAACTAAGAAAGTTTACACATAGTTTATCATCTCATAAACAACCATCAGCACTGTCCAATACAGAAATGCTCGAATTGAAGGGGAAAATTCAGGAATTGTTTTGCGTCAGCCATGTTTTGACGTGAACCTTACACGCATTCTCTTATTAAGGTCTTCCGTTTCAGACGGAAGACCTTATAGTGATTCTACTGTTTCTTTTTATTATTATTTTTTTTTTCCCCTTTTCTTGTCGGAGCGTTTTCTCAGAGATGGCTGGACGGATTTTCTTGAAATTTTCAGGGATGATAGAGAATGAAAATACCCCTAGGCGTTTTTTTCATTTTTTCAAAATTCACTTCCGGTCGTCAGATATGTCCGATTTCCGTTTTTTTCAAAAATATTTTGTCCCAGTCATATCTCAGAAAAGGTAAGAGATTAAGACACCAAACCTATACGGTTAATAGATCTTGAGGAGTAGGCAAAACCATTTGGGTTAAGAGCGTCAGCCGTCACTTCCGGTCGTCACAGGAAGTGATCAAAGAAATCGAAATTTTCAACTTTTCTTTTTTGATTTTTTTCTTTCATTACATTGTTGCATCTTATTTGTAGATTCGAAATATGTTAGTCTTACCGGAACCAAAAACGACAACTTCCGGCTATAAGTGAAAAACTGCATAATTTGAGTATTTTACTTTCCCATAAATATTTTTTATACATAATGTATTTGAACTGATTTTTGAATATGTTATCAAGACTGCAAATGTCTAGAGTAACGTCAAATATCTTTGTAAAATTCACTTCCGGTCGCCCGTTTAAATGTCCGCAAAATGAGAACTTGTCCGAGTGAGATCTCAGAAACGGTAAGAGATTTAGACACCAAACTGATAAGAGTATTAAACCTTGAGAAGTAGACAAAACAATTTGGCTTAAGAGCGTCAGTCGTCACTTCCGGTCGTCACAGGAAGTGATCAAAGAAATCGAAAATTTCAAATTTTCTCTTTTGAAATAAAACTTGCATCATATAATTGTATCTTTTTCACAGTTACGAGATGTCTTGGTTCCACCGGAAACAAAAAACGACAACTTCCGGTTTTAAGAGAAAAACTACATAATAGGGGTTTTGAATTTTCCCCAACATATCGCTTATAGATAGAGTTCTTTAAATGATCTTTATATATGTTATTGAGACTGCAGTTGTCTAGATTGACATGAAATATCTTAATAAAATTCACTTCCGGTCACGTGTTTTCTTGTCCACAAAATGAAAAGTTATTTCAGCGAGATCTCGGAAACGGCATGAAAGTAAAACACCAAACTTGTAGGAGTAATAAAACTCGGTGAGAAGGCAAAACACATAGGGTTAAAAGCGTCAGCCGTCATTTCCGGTCATCACAGGAAGTGATCGAAGAAATCGAAAATTTCAACTTTTCTTTTTAAAATTAAAATTTTCATCACTTTATTGCTTCCCTTTCGCTGTTTTAAAATATGTTAAATTCCACCGGAAAAAAACTTTAAACTTCCGGTTTTAAAAGATAAACTACGTTATTTCGTGGTTTAGCTTTCTCATAAATATCACTTATAGATAAGTAATTGAAATGTTTTTTTTGTTTTTTTTTTTACATATGCTGTAGATACTGCAAAAGTCAAGAGAAAATTCAGAGATTTTTATTCAGTTCACTTCCGGTCGTGTGTTTTCTTGTCCTCAAAATTAGAATTTGTTCTCACAATTGTTCGGCAACAGTAAAAGACTGAACTCTAAAACTTTCAGGACTTATAGTCAGTCATCAGTTCATTTGCTTGGTGTAAAAATCGTGTGTCGTCATTACTTCCGGTCGTGAGAGGAAACGAAGCAAAAAAGTATTTTTTAAGTTATTTTGTTTCTACATAAGTTTTAGGCTAATACCGACGTTGGAAAAGACATGTTCATGCAAACAGGAAGTCGTATAACGGAAGACCTTCTCATTACTAGTAATGAGTTTCTAGTATTCTTAATATTATTGTATAGACGAAATTTGGTAAAGGACTATGTCCGCTCCATTTCTCCAGAACAGCTTAAGATATGAAAGTTAACTTTGTCAGATATCATAGATAATGACTTGTAGATGTCACCATGAATATTCTTTCCGTCGTCATTACTTCCGGTCGTCACAGAAATTGGATTAAAAAGTCGATTTTTTCTATTTCTTTGTCTTTCTAACTTCTTTTTTCTGTAATATTCATAGGGTATGTAAAGGCCCCTCTTTGAAGATTTTACGTATTACCAGTTTCCTGATAGGATTAAAAAGGAATTAAATATCTTTTAATATCTTAGAATTTCCGAAAACGTAGGACCAACGTTTCTTAAACACTACAGAATATTGATTTTTCCCCCGTATATATAGTTTGCGAGGACTGCTCAGTGCTCATTTACGTAGGAACTGGTGTAGAGTTAAAACCTACTGGGTGATTGGGATAGGCCAGAAAAACCTTGCCGTTGCCATGGAAACGAGTTTATATTAAATAAAAACGGTTGTATATGATATGTGTGTGCATTTTATTCGCCCCTATTTTTGTCAACTTTAGAAGACATTGCCATCTTTACACCCCCCCCCCTTTCTCTCTTTTTCGCTTTTATGTTTTGCATTCTTTATAAAATGACCTTGACTTTCATATCACAAGCAACTCTTCTTGACGTTTTTAAAATTATAAGCCTTAATTCTTTCTACAAACTAATGCTAATTTACATGTTTATGTTCAAGACCCCCCCCCCCCTTTCCTCGAAGCAACCAGGTAGAATACACAGATATAAAATTTACAACTTATAAGGAACTTCTTAAGAGTTTCATTAATAAAGTTCGGTTCCCCTGATGTGATTTGATATTTTACTACCATTCATTCTTCTTCTGTTTTGTCTTTAGAATTTATAATTATTTTATTTAGAATTAATTTATCTTTAGAAAGTAGTGATTGTCAGCTGCATTCATTAGCATTTCGGGTTTTCTTCTATATCTATTACTTGCATATTAATGATTTCATTAAATAATATTTAAAAGTATTAAAACTTCATTTCTATTAAATTTTATTCATTTGTAAATCCTTGGATCCGCTCCTGCAGGTGCGCGAAAGCCTCATCACTACTGTAAACAAATTATTCATCACGCCGAAAATGTTCATGATTCCGCTAAACTAAGAAAGCTTACACATAGTTTTTCATCTCATAAACAACCATCAGCCCTGTCCAATGCAGAAATGCTCGAATTGAAGGGGAAAATTCAGGAATTGTTTTGCGTCAACCATGTTTTGACGTGAACCTTACACCGCATTCTGTTATATTCTTAATATTATTGTATAGACGAAATTTGGTAAAGGACTATGTCCGCTCCATTTCTCCAGAACAGCTTAAGATATGAAAGTTAACTTTGTCAGATATCATAGATAATGACTTGTAGATGTCACCATGAATATTCTTTCCGTCGTCATTACTTCCGGTCGTCACAGAAATTGGATTAAAAAGTCGATTTTTTCTATTTCTTTGTCTTTCTAACTTCTTTTTTCTGTAATATTCATAGGGTATGTAAAGGCCCCTCTTTGAAGATTTTACGTATTACCAGTTTCCTGATAGGATTAAAAAGGAATTAAATATCTTTTAATATCTTAGAATTTCCGAAAACGTAGGACCAACGTTTCTTAAACACTACAGAATATTGATTTTTCCCCCGTATATATAGTTTGCGAGGACTGCTCAGTGCTCATTTACGTAGGAACTGGTGTAGAGTTAAAACCTACTGGGTGATTGGGATAGGCCAGAAAAACCTTGCCGTTGCCATGGAAACGAGTTTATATTAAATAAAAACGGTTGTATATGATATGTGTGTGCATTTTATTCGCCCCTATTTTTGTCAACTTTAGAAGACATTGCCATCTTTACACCCCCCCCCCCTTTCTCTCTTTTTCGCTTTTATGTTTTGCATTCTTTATAAAATGACCTTGACTTTCATATCACAAGCAACTCTTCTTGACGTTTTTAAAATTATAAGCCTTAATTCTTTCTACAAACTAATGCTAATTTACATGTTTATGTTCAAGACCCCCCCCCCCCCTTTCCTCGAAGCAACCAGGTAGAATACACAGATATAAAATTTACAACTTATAAGGAACTTCTTAAGAGTTTCATTAATAAAGTTCGGTTCCCCTGATGTGATTTGATATTTTACTACCATTCATTCTTCTTCTGTTTTGTCTTTAGAATTTATAATTATTTTATTTAGAATTAATTTATCTTTAGAAAGTAGTGATTGTCAGCTGCATTCATTAGCATTTCGGGTTTTCTTCTATATCTATTACTTGCATATTAATGATTTCATTAAATAATATTTAAAAGTATTAAAACTTCATTTCTATTAAATTTTATTCATTTGTAAATCCTTGGATCCGCTCCTGCAGGTGCGCGAAAGCCTCATCACTACTGTAAACAAATTATTCATCACGCCGAAAATGTTCATGATTCCGCTAAACTAAGAAAGCTTACACATAGTTTTTCATCTCATAAACAACCATCAGCCCTGTCCAATGCAGAAATGCTCGAATTGAAGGGGAAAATTCAGGAATTGTTTTGCGTCAACCATGTTTTGACGTGAACCTTACACCGCATTCTGTTATATTCTTAATATTATTGTATAGACGAAATTTGGTAAAGGACTATGTCCGCTCCATTTCTCCAGAACAGCTTAAGATATGAAAGTTAACTTTGTCAGATATCATAGATAATGACTTGTAGATGTCACCATGAATATTCTTTCCGTCGTCATTACTTCCGGTCGTCACAGAAATTGGATTAAAAAGTCGATTTTTTCTATTTCTTTGTCTTTCTAACTTCTTTTTTCTGTAATATTCATAGGGTATGTAAAGGCCCCTCTTTGAAGATTTTACGTATTACCAGTTTCCTGATAGGATTAAAAAGGAATTAAATATCTTTTAATATCTTAGAATTTCCGAAAACGTAGGACCAACGTTTCTTAAACACTACAGAATATTGATTTTTCCCCCGTATATATAGTTTGCGAGGACTGCTCAGTGCTCATTTACGTAGGAACTGGTGTAGAGTTAAAACCTACTGGGTGATTGGGATAGGCCAGAAAAACCTTGCCGTTGCCATGGAAACGAGTTTATATTAAATAAAAACGGTTGTATATGATATGTGTGTGCATTTTATTCGCCCCTATTTTTGTCAACTTTAGAAGACATTGCCATCTTTACACCCCCCCCCCCTTTCTCTCTTTTTCGCTTTTATGTTTTGCATTCTTTATAAAATGACCTTGACTTTCATATCACAAGCAACTCTTCTTGACGTTTTTAAAATTATAAGCCTTAATTCTTTCTACAAACTAATGCTAATTTACATGTTTATGTTCAAGACCCCCCCCCCCCTTTCCTCGAAGCAACCAGGTAGAATACACAGATATAAAATTTACAACTTATAAGGAACTTCTTAAGAGTTTCATTAATAAAGTTCGGTTCCCCTGATGTGATTTGATATTTTACTACCATTCATTCTTCTTCTGTTTTGTCTTTAGAATTTATAATTATTTTATTTAGAATTAATTTATCTTTAGAAAGTAGTGATTGTCAGCTGCATTCATTAGCATTTCGGGTTTTCTTCTATATCTATTACTTGCATATTAATGATTTCATTAAATAATATTTAAAAGTATTAAAACTTCATTTCTATTAAATTTTATTCATTTGTAAATCCTTGGATCCGCTCCTGCAGGTGCGCGAAAGCCTCATCACTACTGTAAACAAATTATTCATCACGCCGAAAATGTTCATGATTCCGCTAAACTAAGAAAGCTTACACATAGTTTTTCATCTCATAAACAACCATCAGCCCTGTCCAATGCAGAAATGCTCGAATTGAAGGGGAAAATTCAGGAATTGTTTTGCGTCAACCATGTTTTGACGTGAACCTTACACCGCATTCTGTTATATTCTTAATATTATTGTATAGACGAAATTTGGTAAAGGACTATGTCCGCTCCATTTCTCCAGAACAGCTTAAGATATGAAAGTTAACTTTGTCAGATATCATAGATAATGACTTGTAGATGTCACCATGAATATTCTTTCCGTCGTCATTACTTCCGGTCGTCACAGAAATTGGATTAAAAAGTCGATTTTTTCTATTTCTTTGTCTTTCTAACTTCTTTTTTCTGTAATATTCATAGGGTATGTAAAGGCCCCTCTTTGAAGATTTTACGTATTACCAGTTTCCTGATAGGATTAAAAAGGAATTAAATATCTTTTAATATCTTAGAATTTCCGAAAACGTAGGACCAACGTTTCTTAAACACTACAGAATATTGATTTTTCCCCCGTATATATAGTTTGCGAGGACTGCTCAGTGCTCATTTACGTAGGAACTGGTGTAGAGTTAAAACCTACTGGGTGATTGGGATAGGCCAGAAAAACCTTGCCGTTGCCATGGAAACGAGTTTATATTAAATAAAAACGGTTGTATATGATATGTGTGTGCATTTTATTCGCCCCTATTTTTGTCAACTTTAGAAGACATTGCCATCTTTACACCCCCCCCCTTTCTCTCTTTTTCGCTTTTATGTTTTGCATTCTTTATAAAATGACCTTGACTTTCATATCACAAGCAACTCTTCTTGACGTTTTTAAAATTATAAGCCTTAATTCTTTCTACAATCTAATGCTAATTTACATGTTTATGTTCAAGACCCCCCCCCTTTCCTCGAAGCAACCAGGTAGAATACACAGATATAAAATTTACAACTTATAAGGAACTTCTTAAGAGTTTCATTAATAAAGTTCGGTTCCCCTGATGTGATTTGATATTTTACTACCATTCATTCTTCTTCTGTTTTGTCTTTAGAATTTATAATTATTTTATTTAGAATTAATTTATCTTTAGAAAGTAGTGATTGTCAGCTGCATTCATTAGCATTTCGGGTTTTCTTCTATATCTATTACTTGCATATTAATGATTTCATTAAATAATATTTAAAAGTATTAAAACTTCATTTCTATTAAATTTTATTCATTTGTAAATCCTTGGATCCGCTCCTGCAGGTGCGCGAAAGCCTCATCACTACTGTAAACAAATTATTCATCACGCCGAAAATGTTCATGATTCCGCTAAACTAAGAAAGCTTACACATAGTTTTTCATCTCATAAACAACCATCAGCCCTGTCCAATGCAGAAATGCTCGAATTGAAGGGGAAAATTCAGGAATTGTTTTGCGTCAACCATGTTTTGACGTGAACCTTACACCGCATTCTGTTATATTCTTAATATTATTGTATAGACGAAATTTGGTAAAGGACTATGTCCGCTCCATTTCTCCAGAACAGCTTAAGATATGAAAGTTAACTTTGTCAGATATCATAGATAATGACTTGTAGATGTCACCATGAATATTCTTTCCGTCGTCATTACTTCCGGTCGTCACAGAAATTGGATTAAAAAGTCGATTTTTTCTATTTCTTTGTCTTTCTAACTTCTTTTTTCTGTAATATTCATAGGGTATGTAAAGGCCCCTCTTTGAAGATTTTACGTATTACCAGTTTCCTGATAGGATTAAAAAGGAATTAAATATCTTTTAATATCTTAGAATTTCCGAAAACGTAGGACCAACGTTTCTTAAACACTACAGAATATTGATTTTTCCCCCGTATATATAGTTTGCGAGGACTGCTCAGTGCTCATTTACGTAGGAACTGGTGTAGAGTTAAAACCTACTGGGTGATTGGGATAGGCCAGAAAAACCTTGCCGTTGCCATGGAAACGAGTTTATATTAAATAAAAACGGTTGTATATGATATGTGTGTGCATTTTATTCGCCCCTATTTTTGTCAACTTTAGAAGACATTGCCATCTTTACACCCCCCCCCCCTTTCTCTCTTTTTCGCTTTTATGTTTTGCATTCTTTATAAAATGACCTTGACTTTCATATCACAAGCAACTCTTCTTGACGTTTTTAAAATTATAAGCCTTAATTCTTTCTACAAACTAATGCTAATTTACATGTTTATGTTCAAGACCCCCCCCCCCCTTTCCTCGAAGCAACCAGGTAGAATACACAGATATAAAATTTACAACTTATAAGGAACTTCTTAAGAGTTTCATTAATAAAGTTCGGTTCCCCTGATGTGATTTGATATTTTACTACCATTCATTCTTCTTCTGTTTTGTCTTTAGAATTTATAATTATTTTATTTAGAATTAATTTATCTTTAGAAAGTAGTGATTGTCAGCTGCATTCATTAGCATTTCGGGTTTTCTTCTATATCTATTACTTGCATATTAATGATTTCATTAAATAATATTTAAAAGTATTAAAACTTCATTTCTATTAAATTTTATTCATTTGTAAATCCTTGGATCCGCTCCTGCAGGTGCGCGAAAGCCTCATCACTACTGTAAACAAATTATTCATCACGCCGAAAATGTTCATGATTCCGCTAAACTAAGAAAGCTTACACATAGTTTTTCATCTCATAAACAACCATCAGCCCTGTCCAATGCAGAAATGCTCGAATTGAAGGGGAAAATTCAGGAATTGTTTTGCGTCAACCATGTTTTGACGTGAACCTTACACCGCATTCTGTTATATTCTTAATATTATTGTATAGACGAAATTTGGTAAAGGACTATGTCCGCTCCATTTCTCCAGAACAGCTTAAGATATGAAAGTTAACTTTGTCAGATATCATAGATAATGACTTGTAGATGTCACCATGAATATTCTTTCCGTCGTCATTACTTCCGGTCGTCACAGAAATTGGATTAAAAAGTCGATTTTTTCTATTTCTTTGTCTTTCTAACTTCTTTTTTCTGTAATATTCATAGGGTATGTAAAGGCCCCTCTTTGAAGATTTTACGTATTACCAGTTTCCTGATAGGATTAAAAAGGAATTAAATATCTTTTAATATCTTAGAATTTCCGAAAACGTAGGACCAACGTTTCTTAAACACTACAGAATATTGATTTTTCCCCCGTATATATAGTTTGCGAGGACTGCTCAGTGCTCATTTACGTAGGAACTGGTGTAGAGTTAAAACCTACTGGGTGATTGGGATAGGCCAGAAAAACCTTGCCGTTGCCATGGAAACGAGTTTATATTAAATAAAAACGGTTGTATATGATATGTGTGTGCATTTTATTCGCCCCTATTTTTGTCAACTTTAGAAGACATTGCCATCTTTACACCCCCCCCCCCTTTCTCTCTTTTTCGCTTTTATGTTTTGCATTCTTTATAAAATGACCTTGACTTTCATATCACAAGCAACTCTTCTTGACGTTTTTAAAATTATAAGCCTTAATTCTTTCTACAAACTAATGCTAATTTACATGTTTATGTTCAAGACCCCCCCCCCCCCTTTCCTCGAAGCAACCAGGTAGAATACACAGATATAAAATTTACAACTTATAAGGAACTTCTTAAGAGTTTCATTAATAAAGTTCGGTTCCCCTGATGTGATTTGATATTTTACTACCATTCATTCTTCTTCTGTTTTGTCTTTAGAATTTATAATTATTTTATTTAGAATTAATTTATCTTTAGAAAGTAGTGATTGTCAGCTGCATTCATTAGCATTTCGGGTTTTCTTCTATATCTATTACTTGCATATTAATGATTTCATTAAATAATATTTAAAAGTATTAAAACTTCATTTCTATTAAATTTTATTCATTTGTAAATCCTTGGATCCGCTCCTGCAGGTGCGCGAAAGCCTCATCACTACTGTAAACAAATTATTCATCACGCCGAAAATGTTCATGATTCCGCTAAACTAAGAAAGCTTACACATAGTTTTTCATCTCATAAACAACCATCAGCCCTGTCCAATGCAGAAATGCTCGAATTGAAGGGGAAAATTCAGGAATTGTTTTGCGTCAACCATGTTTTGACGTGAACCTTACACCGCATTCTGTTATATTCTTAATATTATTGTATAGACGAAATTTGGTAAAGGACTATGTCCGCTCCATTTCTCCAGAACAGCTTAAGATATGAAAGTTAACTTTGTCAGATATCATAGATAATGACTTGTAGATGTCACCATGAATATTCTTTCCGTCGTCATTACTTCCGGTCGTCACAGAAATTGGATTAAAAAGTCGATTTTTTCTATTTCTTTGTCTTTCTAACTTCTTTTTTCTGTAATATTCATAGGGTATGTAAAGGCCCCTCTTTGAAGATTTTACGTATTACCAGTTTCCTGATAGGATTAAAAAGGAATTAAATATCTTTTAATATCTTAGAATTTCCGAAAACGTAGGACCAACGTTTCTTAAACACTACAGAATATTGATTTTTCCCCCGTATATATAGTTTGCGAGGACTGCTCAGTGCTCATTTACGTAGGAACTGGTGTAGAGTTAAAACCTACTGGGTGATTGGGATAGGCCAGAAAAACCTTGCCGTTGCCATGGAAACGAGTTTATATTAAATAAAAACGGTTGTATATGATATGTGTGTGCATTTTATTCGCCCCTATTTTTGTCAACTTTAGAAGACATTGCCATCTTTACACCCCCCCCCCCTTTCTCTCTTTTTCGCTTTTATGTTTTGCATTCTTTATAAAATGACCTTGACTTTCATATCACAAGCAACTCTTCTTGACGTTTTTAAAATTATAAGCCTTAATTCTTTCTACAAACTAATGCTAATTTACATGTTTATGTTCAAGACCCCCCCCCCCCTTTCCTCGAAGCAACCAGGTAGAATACACAGATATAAAATTTACAACTTATAAGGAACTTCTTAAGAGTTTCATTAATAAAGTTCGGTTCCCCTGATGTGATTTGATATTTTACTACCATTCATTCTTCTTCTGTTTTGTCTTTAGAATTTATAATTATTTTATTTAGAATTAATTTATCTTTAGAAAGTAGTGATTGTCAGCTGCATTCATTAGCATTTCGGGTTTTCTTCTATATCTATTACTTGCATATTAATGATTTCATTAAATAATATTTAAAAGTATTAAAACTTCATTTCTATTAAATTTTATTCATTTGTAAATCCTTGGATCCGCTCCTGCAGGTGCGCGAAAGCCTCATCACTACTGTAAACAAATTATTCATCACGCCGAAAATGTTCATGATTCCGCTAAACTAAGAAAGCTTACACATAGTTTTTCATCTCATAAACAACCATCAGCCCTGTCCAATGCAGAAATGCTCGAATTGAAGGGGAAAATTCAGGAATTGTTTTGCGTCAACCATGTTTTGACGTGAACCTTACACCGCATTCTGTTATATTCTTAATATTATTGTATAGACGAAATTTGGTAAAGGACTATGTCCGCTCCATTTCTCCAGAACAGCTTAAGATATGAAAGTTAACTTTGTCAGATATCATAGATAATGACTTGTAGATGTCACCATGAATATTCTTTCCGTCGTCATTACTTCCGGTCGTCACAGAAATTGGATTAAAAAGTCGATTTTTTCTATTTCTTTGTCTTTCTAACTTCTTTTTTCTGTAATATTCATAGGGTATGTAAAGGCCCCTCTTTGAAGATTTTACGTATTACCAGTTTCCTGATAGGATTAAAAAGGAATTAAATATCTTTTAATATCTTAGAATTTCCGAAAACGTAGGACCAACGTTTCTTAAACACTACAGAATATTGATTTTTCCCCCGTATATATAGTTTGCGAGGACTGCTCAGTGCTCATTTACGTAGGAACTGGTGTAGAGTTAAAACCTACTGGGTGATTGGGATAGGCCAGAAAAACCTTGCCGTTGCCATGGAAACGAGTTTATATTAAATAAAAACGGTTGTATATGATATGTGTGTGCATTTTATTCGCCCCTATTTTTGTCAACTTTAGAAGACATTGCCATCTTTACACCCCCCCCCCCTTTCTCTCTTTTTCGCTTTTATGTTTTGCATTCTTTATAAAATGACCTTGACTTTCATATCACAAGCAACTCTTCTTGACGTTTTTAAAATTATAAGCCTTAATTCTTTCTACAAACTAATGCTAATTTACATGTTTATGTTCAAGACCCCCCCCCCCCTTTCCTCGAAGCAACCAGGTAGAATACACAGATATAAAATTTACAACTTATAAGGAACTTCTTAAGAGTTTCATTAATAAAGTTCGGTTCCCCTGATGTGATTTGATATTTTACTACCATTCATTCTTCTTCTGTTTTGTCTTTAGAATTTATAATTATTTTATTTAGAATTAATTTATCTTTAGAAAGTAGTGATTGTCAGCTGCATTCATTAGCATTTCGGGTTTTCTTCTATATCTATTACTTGCATATTAATGATTTCATTAAATAATATTTAAAAGTATTAAAACTTCATTTCTATTAAATTTTATTCATTTGTAAATCCTTGGATCCGCTCCTGCAGGTGCGCGAAAGCCTCATCACTACTGTAAACAAATTATTCATCACGCCGAAAATGTTCATGATTCCGCTAAACTAAGAAAGCTTACACATAGTTTTTCATCTCATAAACAACCATCAGCCCTGTCCAATGCAGAAATGCTCGAATTGAAGGGGAAAATTCAGGAATTGTTTTGCGTCAACCATGTTTTGACGTGAACCTTACACCGCATTCTGTTATATTCTTAATATTATTGTATAGACGAAATTTGGTAAAGGACTATGTCCGCTCCATTTCTCCAGAACAGCTTAAGATATGAAAGTTAACTTTGTCAGATATCATAGATAATGACTTGTAGATGTCACCATGAATATTCTTTCCGTCGTCATTACTTCCGGTCGTCACAGAAATTGGATTAAAAAGTCGATTTTTTCTATTTCTTTGTCTTTCTAACTTCTTTTTTCTGTAATATTCATAGGGTATGTAAAGGCCCCTCTTTGAAGATTTTACGTATTACCAGTTTCCTGATAGGATTAAAAAGGAATTAAATATCTTTTAATATCTTAGAATTTCCGAAAACGTAGGACCAACGTTTCTTAAACACTACAGAATATTGATTTTTCCCCCGTATATATAGTTTGCGAGGACTGCTCAGTGCTCATTTACGTAGGAACTGGTGTAGAGTTAAAACCTACTGGGTGATTGGGATAGGCCAGAAAAACCTTGCCGTTGCCATGGAAACGAGTTTATATTAAATAAAAACGGTTGTATATGATATGTGTGTGCATTTTATTCGCCCCTATTTTTGTCAACTTTAGAAGACATTGCCATCTTTACACCCCCCCCCCCTTTCTCTCTTTTTCGCTTTTATGTTTTGCATTCTTTATAAAATGACCTTGACTTTCATATCACAAGCAACTCTTCTTGACGTTTTTAAAATTATAAGCCTTAATTCTTTCTACAAACTAATGCTAATTTACATGTTTATGTTCAAGACCCCCCCCCCCCCTTTCCTCGAAGCAACCAGGTAGAATACACAGATATAAAATTTACAACTTATAAGGAACTTCTTAAGAGTTTCATTAATAAAGTTCGGTTCCCCTGATGTGATTTGATATTTTACTACCATTCATTCTTCTTCTGTTTTGTCTTTAGAATTTATAATTATTTTATTTAGAATTAATTTATCTTTAGAAAGTAGTGATTGTCAGCTGCATTCATTAGCATTTCGGGTTTTCTTCTATATCTATTACTTGCATATTAATGATTTCATTAAATAATATTTAAAAGTATTAAAACTTCATTTCTATTAAATTTTATTCATTTGTAAATCCTTGGATCCGCTCCTGCAGGTGCGCGAAAGCCTCATCACTACTGTAAACAAATTATTCATCACGCCGAAAATGTTCATGATTCCGCTAAACTAAGAAAGCTTACACATAGTTTATCATCTCATAAACAACCATCAGCCCTGTCCAACGCAGAAATGCTCGAATTGAAGGGGAAAATTCAGGAATTGTTTTGCGTCAGCCATGTTTTGACGTGAACCTTACACGCATTCTCTTATATTCTTAATATTATTGTATAGACGGAATTTTGCAAAGGACCTTTGTCCGCTCCATTTCTCCACAACAGTTTAAGATATGAAAGTTATCTCTGTCAGATATTATAGATATTGACCTGTAGATGCTACCATGGACATTTTCTCCGTCGTCAATACTTCCGGTCGTCACAGAAAGTGGATTAAAAAGTCGATTTTTTAAAATTTCTTCGTCTTTCTAACTTCTTTTTTCTTTAATATTCATAGGGTACGTAAAGGCCCCTCTTTGAAGCTTTTACGTATTACCAGTTTCTTGATAGGATTAAGAAGGAATTAGATATCTTTAAATATCTTAGAAGTTCCGAAAACGTAGGACCAACGTTTTCCTAAACACTACAGAATATTGATTTTTTTCCCCGTATATATAGTTTGCGGGGACTAATCAGTGCTCATTTATGTAGGAGGAAGTGTAGAGGTAACTCCTACCTGGTGATTGGGATAGGACAGAAAAACCTTCCTGTTGCCATGGAAACGAGTTTATATTAAATAAAACACGGTTGTATATGATATATATCATGTGTGCGCATTTTATTCGCCCCTCTTTTTTGTCAACTGTAGAAGACATTGTCATCTCTACCTCCCCCCCCCCCTTTTTCTCTTTTTCGCTTTTATGTTTTAGATTCTTAATAAAATGACCTTGACCTTCATATCACAAGCAACTCTTTTTGAAGTTTTCAAAATTATAAGGCTTAATTCTTTCTACAAAATAATGGTAATTTACATGTTTATGTTCAAGAACCACCCCCTCCCCCCACCCCTTCCTCGAAGCAACCAGGTAGAATACGCAGATATAAAATTCACAACTTATAAGGAACTTCTTACGAGTTTCATTAATAAAATTCAGTTCCCCTGATGTGATTTGATATTTTGCTACCATTCATTCTTCTTCTGTTTTGTCTATAGAATTTATAATTATTTTATTTAGAATTAATTTATCTTTAAAAAGCAGTGATTGTCAGCTGCATTCATTAGCATTTCGCCTTTTCTTGTATATCTATTACTTGCATATTAATAATTTCATTAAATAATATTTAAAAGTATTAAAACTTCATTTCTATTAAATTTTATTAATTTGTAAATCCTTGGATCCGCTCCTGCAGGTGCGCGAAAGCCTCATCACTACTGTAAACAAATTATTCATCAGGCCGTAAATGTTCATGATTCCGCTAAACTAAGAAAGTTTACACATAGTTTATCATCTCATAAACAACCATCAGCACTGTCCAATACAGAAATGCTCGAATTGAAGGGGAAAATTCAGGAATTGTTTTGCGTCAGCCATGTTTTGACGTGAACCTTACACGCATTCTCTTATATTCTTAATATTATTGTATAGACGGAATTTTGCAAAGGACCTTTGTCCGCTCCATTTCTCCACAACAGTTTAAGATATGAAAGTTATCTCTGTCAGATATTATAGATATTGACCTGTAGATGCTACCATGGACATTTTCTCCGTCGTCAATACTTCCGGTCGTCACAGAAAGTGGATTAAAAAGTCGATTTTTTAAAATTTCTTCGTCTTTCTAACTTCTTTTTTCTTTAATATTCATAGGGTACGTAAAGGCCCCTCTTTGAAGCTTTTACGTATTACCAGTTTCTTGATAGGATTAAGAAGGAATTAGATATCTTTAAATATCTTAGAAGTTCCGAAAACGTAGGACCAACGTTTTCCTAAACACTACAGAATATTGATTTTTTTCCCCGTATATATAGTTTGCGGGGACTAATCAGTGCTCATTTATGTAGGAGGAAGTGTAGAGGTAACTCCTACCTGGTGATTGGGATAGGACAGAAAAACCTTCCTGTTGCCATGGAAACGAGTTTATATTAAATAAAACACGGTTGTATATGATATATATCATGTGTGCGCATTTTATTCGCCCCTCTTTTTTGTCAACTGTAGAAGACATTGTCATCTCTACCTCCCCCCCCCCCCCTTTTTCTCTTTTTCGCTTTTATGTTTTAGATTCTTAATAAAATGACCTTGACCTTCATATCACAAGCAACTCTTTTTGAAGTTTTCAAAATTATAAGGCTTAATTCTTTCTACAAAATAATGGTAATTTACATGTTTATGTTCAAGAACCACCCCCTCCCCCCACCCCTTCCTCGAAGCAACCAGGTAGAATACGCAGATATAAAATTCACAACTTATAAGGAACTTCTTACGAGTTTCATTAATAAAATTCAGTTCCCCTGATGTGATTTGATATTTTGCTACCATTCATTCTTCTTCTGTTTTGTCTATAGAATTTATAATTATTTTATTTAGAATTAATTTATCTTTAGAAAGTAGTGATTGTCAGCTGCATTCATTAGCCGTCTTCTTGTATATCTATTACTTGCATATTAATAATTTCATTAAATAATATTTAAAAGTATTAAAACTTCATTTCTATTAAATTTTATTAATTTGTAAATCCTTGGATCCGCTCCTGCAGGTGCGCGAAAGCCTCATCACTACTGTAAACAAATTATTCATCACGCCGAAAATGTTCATGATTCCGCTAAACTAAGAAAGTTTACACATAGTTTATCATCTCATAAACAACCATCAGCCCTGTCCAACGCAGAAATGCTCGAATTGAAGGGGAAAATTCAGGAATTGTTTTGCGTCAGCCATGTTTTGACGTGAACCTTATACGGCATTCTGTTATATTCTTAATATTATTGTATAGACGAAATTTTGTATAGGACTTTGTCCGCTCCATTTCTTTAGAACAGCTTAACATATGAAAGTTAACTCTGTCAGATATCATAGATAATGACTTGTAGATGTCACCATGAACATTTTTTCCGTCGTCAATACTTCCGGTCGTCACAGAAAGTGGATTAAAAAATCGATTTTTTCAATTTCTTCGTTTTTCTAACTTCTTTTTTCAGTAATATTCATAGGGTACGTAAAGTCCCCTCTTTGAAGCTTTTACGTATTACCAGTTTCTTGATAGGATTAAGAAGGAATTTAATATCTTTAAATACCTTAGAAATTCCGTAAACGTAGGACCAACGTTTCTTAAACACTACGAAATATTGACTTTTTCCCGGTATATATAGTTTACGGGGACTGCTCAGAGCTCATTCACGTAGGAGAAGGTGTAGAGGTAACACCTACCTGGTGATTGGGATAGGCCAGAAAAACCTTCCTGTTGCCATGGAAACGAGTTTATATTAAATAAAACTGGTTGTTTATGATATATATCATGTGTGTGCATTTTATCTGCCCCATTGTCATCTTTACAGCCCCCCCCCCTTCTCTTTTATTGTAATGAATGCAAATTTCGCTTTTATGTTTTGGATTCTAAATAAAATGACCTTGACCTTCATATCACAAGCAACTCTTCTTGAAGTTTTCAAAATGATAAGGCTTAATTCTTTGTACAAAATAAAGGGCATTTACATGTTTATGTTCAAGACCCCCCCCCCCCCCCCCTCGAAGTAGCCAGGTGGAATAGGCAGATATAAAATATACAACTTATAAGGAACTTCTTAAGAGGTTCATTAATAAAATTCAGTTCCCCTGATGTGGTTTGATATTTTGCTACCATTCATTCTTCTTCTGTTTTGTCTATAGAATTTATAATTATTTTATTTAGAATTAATTTATCTTTAGAAAGTAGTGATTGTCAGCTGCATTCATTAGCCGTCTTCTTGTATATCTATTACTTGCATATTAATAATTTCATTAAATAATATTTAAAAGTATTAAAACTTCATTTCTATTAAATTTTATTAATTTGTAAATCCTTGGATCCGCTCCTGCAGGTGCGCGAAAGCCTCATCACTACTGTAAACAAATTATTCATCACGCCGAAAATGTTCATGATTCCGCTAAACTAAGAAAGTTTACACATAGTTTATCATCTCATAAACAACCATCAGCCCTGTCCAACGCAGAAATGCTCGAATTGAAGGGGAAAATTCAGGAATTGTTTTGCGTCAGCCATGTTTTGACGTGAACCTTATACGGCATTCTGTTATATTCTTAATATTATTGTATAGACGAAATTTTGTATAGGACTTTGTCCGCTCCATTTCTTTAGAACAGCTTAACATATGAAAGTTAACTCTGTCAGATATCATAGATAATGACTTGTAGATGTCACCATGAACATTTTTTCCGTCGTCAATACTTCCGGTCGTCACAGAAAGTGGATTAAAAAATCGATTTTTTCAATTTCTTCGTTTTTCTAACTTCTTTTTTCAGTAATATTCATAGGGTACGTAAAGTCCCCTCTTTGAAGCTTTTACGTATTACCAGTTTCTTGATAGGATTAAGAAGGAATTTAATATCTTTAAATACCTTAGAAATTCCGTAAACGTAGGACCAACGTTTCTTAAACACTACGAAATATTGACTTTTTCCCGGTATATATAGTTTACGGGGACTGCTCAGAGCTCATTCACGTAGGAGAAGGTGTAGAGGTAACACCTACCTGGTGATTGGGATAGGCCAGAAAAACCTTCCTGTTGCCATGGAAACGAGTTTATATTAAATAAAACTGGTTGTTTATGATATATATCATGTGTGTGCATTTTATCTGCCCCATTGTCATCTTTACAGCCCCCCCCCCTTCTCTTTTATTGTAATGAATGCAAATTTCGCTTTTATGTTTTGGATTCTAAATAAAATGACCTTGACCTTCATATCACAAGCAACTCTTCTTGAAGTTTTCAAAATGATAAGGCTTAATTCTTTGTACAAAATAAAGGGCATTTACATGTTTATGTTCAAGACCCCCCCCCCCCCCCCCCCCCCTCGAAGTAGCCAGGTGGAATAGGCAGATATAAAATATACAACTTATAAGGAACTTCTTAAGAGGTTCATTAATAAAATTCAGTTCCCCTGATGTGGTTTGATATTTTGCTACCATTCATTCTTCTTCTGTTTTGTCTATAGAATTTATAATTATTTTATTTAGAATTAATTTATCTTTAGAAAGTAGTGATTGTCAGCTGCATTCATTAGCCGTCTTCTTGTATATCTATTACTTGCATATTAATAATTTCATTAAATAATATTTAAAAGTATTAAAACTTCATTTCTATTAAATTTTATTAATTTGTAAATCCTTGGATCCGCTCCTGCAGGTGCGCGAAAGCCTCATCACTACTGTAAACAAATTATTCATCACGCCAAAAATGTTCATGATTCCGCTAAACTAAGAAAGTTTACACATAGTTTATCATCTCATAAACAACCATCAGCCCTGTCCAACGCAGAAATGCTCGAATTGAAGGGGAAAATTCAGGAATTGTTTTGCGTCAGCCATGTTTTGACGTGAACCTTATACGGCATTCTGTTATATTCTTAATATTATTGTATAGACGAAATTTTGTATAGGACTTTGTCCGCTCCATTTCTTTAGAACAGCTTAACATATGAAAGTTAACTCTGTCAGATATCATAGATAATGACTTGTAGATGTCACCATGAACATTTTTTCCGTCGTCAATACTTCCGGTCGTCACAGAAAGTGGATTAAAAAATCGATTTTTTCAATTTCTTCGTTTTTCTAACTTCTTTTTTCAGTAATATTCATAGGGTACGTAAAGTCCCCTCTTTGAAGCTTTTACGTATTACCAGTTTCTTGATAGGATTAAGAAGGAATTTAATATCTTTAAATACCTTAGAAATTCCGTAAACGTAGGACCAACGTTTCTTAAACACTACGAAATATTGACTTTTTCCCGGTATATATAGTTTACGGGGACTGCTCAGAGCTCATTCACGTAGGAGAAGGTGTAGAGGTAACACCTACCTGGTGATTGGGATAGGCCAGAAAAACCTTCCTGTTGCCATGGAAACGAGTTTATATTAAATAAAACTGGTTGTTTATGATATATATCATGTGTGTGCATTTTATCTGCCCCATTGTCATCTTTACAGCCCCCCCCCCTTCTCTTTTATTGTAATGAATGCAAATTTCGCTTTTATGTTTTGGATTCTAAATAAAATGACCTTGACCTTCATATCACAAGCAACTCTTCTTGAAGTTTTCAAAATGATAAGGCTTAATTCTTTGTACAAAATAAAGGGCATTTACATGTTTATGTTCAAGACCCCCCCCCCCCCCCCCTCGAAGTAGCCAGGTGGAATAGGCAGATATAAAATATACAACTTATAAGGAACTTCTTAAGAGGTTCATTAATAAAATTCAGTTCCCCTGATGTGGTTTGATATTTTGCTACCATTCATTCTTCTTCTGTTTTGTCTATAGAATTTATAATTATTTTATTTAGAATTAATTTATCTTTAGAAAGTAGTGATTGTCAGCTGCATTCATTAGCCGTCTTCTTGTATATCTATTACTTGCATATTAATAATTTCATTAAATAATATTTAAAAGTATTAAAACTTCATTTCTATTAAATTTTATTAATTTGTAAATCCTTGGATCCGCTCCTGCAGGTGCGCGAAAGCCTCATCACTACTGTAAACAAATTATTCATCACGCCAAAAATGTTCATGATTCCGCTAAACTAAGAAAGTTTACACATAGTTTATCATCTCATAAACAACCATCAGCCCTGTCCAACGCAGAAATGCTCGAATTGAAGGGGAAAATTCAGGAATTGTTTTGCGTCAGCCATGTTTTGACGTGAACCTTATACGGCATTCTGTTATATTCTTAATATTATTGTATAGACGAAATTTTGTATAGGACTTTGTCCGCTCCATTTCTTTAGAACAGCTTAACATATGAAAGTTAACTCTGTCAGATATCATAGATAATGACTTGTAGATGTCACCATGAACATTTTTTCCGTCGTCAATACTTCCGGTCGTCACAGAAAGTGGATTAAAAAATCGATTTTTTCAATTTCTTCGTTTTTCTAACTTCTTTTTTCAGTAATATTCATAGGGTACGTAAAGTCCCCTCTTTGAAGCTTTTACGTATTACCAGTTTCTTGATAGGATTAAGAAGGAATTTAATATCTTTAAATACCTTAGAAATTCCGTAAACGTAGGACCAACGTTTCTTAAACACTACGAAATATTGACTTTTTCCCGGTATATATAGTTTACGGGGACTGCTCAGAGCTCATTCACGTAGGAGAAGGTGTAGAGGTAACACCTACCTGGTGATTGGGATAGGCCAGAAAAACCTTCCTGTTGCCATGGAAACGAGTTTATATTAAATAAAACTGGTTGTTTATGATATATATCATGTGTGTGCATTTTATCTGCCCCATTGTCATCTTTACAGCCCCCCCCCCCTTCTCTTTTATTGTAATGAATGCAAATTTCGCTTTTATGTTTTGGATTCTAAATAAAATGACCTTGACCTTCATATCACAAGCAACTCTTCTTGAAGTTTTCAAAATGATAAGGCTTAATTCTTTGTACAAAATAAAGGGCATTTACATGTTTATGTTCAAGACCCCCCCCCCCCCCCCCCCTCGAAGTAGCCAGGTGGAATAGGCAGATATAAAATATACAACTTATAAGGAACTTCTTAAGAGGTTCATTAATAAAATTCAGTTCCCCTGATGTGGTTTGATATTTTGCTACCATTCATTCTTCTTCTGTTTTGTCTATAGAATTTATAATTATTTTATTTAGAATTAATTTATCTTTAGAAAGTAGTGATTGTCAGCTGCATTCATTAGCCGTCTTCTTGTATATCTATTACTTGCATATTAATAATTTCATTAAATAATATTTAAAAGTATTAAAACTTCATTTCTATTAAATTTTATTAATTTGTAAATCCTTGGATCCGCTCCTGCAGGTGCGCGAAAGCCTCATCACTACTGTAAACAAATTATTCATCACGCCGAAAATGTTCATGATTCCGCTAAACTAAGAAAGTTTACACATAGTTTATCATCTCATAAACAACCATCAGCCCTGTCCAACGCAGAAATGCTCGAATTGAAGGGGAAAATTCAGGAATTGTTTTGCGTCAGCCATGTTTTGACGTGAACCTTATACGGCATTCTGTTATATTCTTAATATTATTGTATAGACGAAATTTTGTATAGGACTTTGTCCGCTCCATTTCTTTAGAACAGCTTAACATATGAAAGTTAACTCTGTCAGATATCATAGATAATGACTTGTAGATGTCACCATGAACATTTTTTCCGTCGTCAATACTTCCGGTCGTCACAGAAAGTGGATTAAAAAATCGATTTTTTCAATTTCTTCGTTTTTCTAACTTCTTTTTTCAGTAATATTCATAGGGTACGTAAAGTCCCCTCTTTGAAGCTTTTACGTATTACCAGTTTCTTGATAGGATTAAGAAGGAATTTAATATCTTTAAATACCTTAGAAATTCCGTAAACGTAGGACCAACGTTTCTTAAACACTACGAAATATTGACTTTTTCCCGGTATATATAGTTTACGGGGACTGCTCAGAGCTCATTCACGTAGGAGAAGGTGTAGAGGTAACACCTACCTGGTGATTGGGATAGGCCAGAAAAACCTTCCTGTTGCCATGGAAACGAGTTTATATTAAATAAAACTGGTTGTTTATGATATATATCATGTGTGTGCATTTTATCTGCCCCATTGTCATCTTTACAGCCCCCCCCCCCTTCTCTTTTATTGTAATGAATGCAAATTTCGCTTTTATGTTTTGGATTCTAAATAAAATGACCTTGACCTTCATATCACAAGCAACTCTTCTTGAAGTTTTCAAAATGATAAGGCTTAATTCTTTGTACAAAATAAAGGGCATTTACATGTTTATGTTCAAGACCCCCCCCCCCCCCCCCCTCGAAGTAGCCAGGTGGAATAGGCAGATATAAAATATACAACTTATAAGGAACTTCTTAAGAGGTTCATTAATAAAATTCAGTTCCCCTGATGTGGTTTGATATTTTGCTACCATTCATTCTTCTTCTGTTTTGTCTATAGAATTTATAATTATTTTATTTAGAATTAATTTATCTTTAGAAAGTAGTGATTGTCAGCTGCATTCATTAGCCGTCTTCTTGTATATCTATTACTTGCATATTAATAATTTCATTAAATAATATTTAAAAGTATTAAAACTTCATTTCTATTAAATTTTATTAATTTGTAAATCCTTGGATCCGCTCCTGCAGGTGCGCGAAAGCCTCATCACTACTGTAAACAAATTATTCATCACGCCGAAAATGTTCATGATTCCGCTAAACTAAGAAAGTTTACACATAGTTTATCATCTCATAAACAACCATCAGCCCTGTCCAACGCAGAAATGCTCGAATTGAAGGGGAAAATTCAGGAATTGTTTTGCGTCAGCCATGTTTTGACGTGAACCTTATACGGCATTCTGTTATATTCTTAATATTATTGTATAGACGAAATTTTGTATAGGACTTTGTCCGCTCCATTTCTTTAGAACAGCTTAACATATGAAAGTTAACTCTGTCAGATATCATAGATAATGACTTGTAGATGTCACCATGAACATTTTTTCCGTCGTCAATACTTCCGGTCGTCACAGAAAGTGGATTAAAAAATCGATTTTTTCAATTTCTTCGTTTTTCTAACTTCTTTTTTCAGTAATATTCATAGGGTACGTAAAGTCCCCTCTTTGAAGCTTTTACGTATTACCAGTTTCTTGATAGGATTAAGAAGGAATTTAATATCTTTAAATACCTTAGAAATTCCGTAAACGTAGGACCAACGTTTCTTAAACACTACGAAATATTGACTTTTTCCCGGTATATATAGTTTACGGGGACTGCTCAGAGCTCATTCACGTAGGAGAAGGTGTAGAGGTAACACCTACCTGGTGATTGGGATAGGCCAGAAAAACCTTCCTGTTGCCATGGAAACGAGTTTATATTAAATAAAACTGGTTGTTTATGATATATATCATGTGTGTGCATTTTATCTGCCCCATTGTCATCTTTACAGCCCCCCCCCCTTCTCTTTTATTGTAATGAATGCAAATTTCGCTTTTATGTTTTGGATTCTAAATAAAATGACCTTGACCTTCATATCACAAGCAACTCTTCTTGAAGTTTTCAAAATGATAAGGCTTAATTCTTTGTACAAAATAAAGGGCATTTACATGTTTATGTTCAAGACCCCCCCCCCCCCCCCTCGAAGTAGCCAGGTGGAATAGGCAGATATAAAATATACAACTTATAAGGAACTTCTTAAGAGGTTCATTAATAAAATTCAGTTCCCCTGATGTGGTTTGATATTTTGCTACCATTCATTCTTCTTCTGTTTTGTCTATAGAATTTATAATTATTTTATTTAGAATTAATTTATCTTTAGAAAGTAGTGATTGTCAGCTGCATTCATTAGCCGTCTTCTTGTATATCTATTACTTGCATATTAATAATTTCATTAAATAATATTTAAAAGTATTAAAACTTCATTTCTATTAAATTTTATTAATTTGTAAATCCTTGGATCCGCTCCTGCAGGTGCGCGAAAGCCTCATCACTACTGTAAACAAATTATTCATCACGCCGAAAATGTTCATGATTCCGCTAAACTAAGAAAGTTTACACATAGTTTATCATCTCATAAACAACCATCAGCCCTGTCCAACGCAGAAATGCTCGAATTGAAGGGGAAAATTCAGGAATTGTTTTGCGTCAGCCATGTTTTGACGTGAACCTTATACGGCATTCTGTTATATTCTTAATATTATTGTATAGACGAAATTTTGTATAGGACTTTGTCCGCTCCATTTCTTTAGAACAGCTTAACATATGAAAGTTAACTCTGTCAGATATCATAGATAATGACTTGTAGATGTCACCATGAACATTTTTTCCGTCGTCAATACTTCCGGTCGTCACAGAAAGTGGATTAAAAAATCGATTTTTTCAATTTCTTCGTTTTTCTAACTTCTTTTTTCAGTAATATTCATAGGGTACGTAAAGTCCCCTCTTTGAAGCTTTTACGTATTACCAGTTTCTTGATAGGATTAAGAAGGAATTTAATATCTTTAAATACCTTAGAAATTCCGTAAACGTAGGACCAACGTTTCTTAAACACTACGAAATATTGACTTTTTCCCGGTATATATAGTTTACGGGGACTGCTCAGAGCTCATTCACGTAGGAGAAGGTGTAGAGGTAACACCTACCTGGTGATTGGGATAGGCCAGAAAAACCTTCCTGTTGCCATGGAAACGAGTTTATATTAAATAAAACTGGTTGTTTATGATATATATCATGTGTGTGCATTTTATCTGCCCCATTGTCATCTTTACAGCCCCCCCCCCCTTCTCTTTTATTGTAATGAATGCAAATTTCGCTTTTATGTTTTGGATTCTAAATAAAATGACCTTGACCTTCATATCACAAGCAACTCTTCTTGAAGTTTTCAAAATGATAAGGCTTAATTCTTTGTACAAAATAAAGGGCATTTACATGTTTATGTTCAAGACCCCCCCCCCCCCCCCCCCTCGAAGTAGCCAGGTGGAATAGGCAGATATAAAATATACAACTTATAAGGAACTTCTTAAGAGGTTCATTAATAAAATTCAGTTCCCCTGATGTGGTTTGATATTTTGCTACCATTCATTCTTCTTCTGTTTTGTCTATAGAATTTATAATTATTTTATTTAGAATTAATTTATCTTTAGAAAGTAGTGATTGTCAGCTGCATTCATTAGCCGTCTTCTTGTATATCTATTACTTGCATATTAATAATTTCATTAAATAATATTTAAAAGTATTAAAACTTCATTTCTATTAAATTTTATTAATTTGTAAATCCTTGGATCCGCTCCTGCAGGTGCGCGAAAGCCTCATCACTACTGTAAACAAATTATTCATCACGCCGAAAATGTTCATGATTCCGCTAAACTAAGAAAGTTTACACATAGTTTATCATCTCATAAACAACCATCAGCCCTGTCCAACGCAGAAATGCTCGAATTGAAGGGGAAAATTCAGGAATTGTTTTGCGTCAGCCATGTTTTGACGTGAACCTTATACGGCATTCTGTTATATTCTTAATATTATTGTATAGACGAAATTTTGTATAGGACTTTGTCCGCTCCATTTCTTTAGAACAGCTTAACATATGAAAGTTAACTCTGTCAGATATCATAGATAATGACTTGTAGATGTCACCATGAACATTTTTTCCGTCGTCAATACTTCCGGTCGTCACAGAAAGTGGATTAAAAAATCGATTTTTTCAATTTCTTCGTTTTTCTAACTTCTTTTTTCAGTAATATTCATAGGGTACGTAAAGTCCCCTCTTTGAAGCTTTTACGTATTACCAGTTTCTTGATAGGATTAAGAAGGAATTTAATATCTTTAAATACCTTAGAAATTCCGTAAACGTAGGACCAACGTTTCTTAAACACTACGAAATATTGACTTTTTCCCGGTATATATAGTTTACGGGGACTGCTCAGAGCTCATTCACGTAGGAGAAGGTGTAGAGGTAACACCTACCTGGTGATTGGGATAGGCCAGAAAAACCTTCCTGTTGCCATGGAAACGAGTTTATATTAAATAAAACTGGTTGTTTATGATATATATCATGTGTGTGCATTTTATCTGCCCCATTGTCATCTTTACAGCCCCCCCCCCCTTCTCTTTTATTGTAATGAATGCAAATTTCGCTTTTATGTTTTGGATTCTAAATAAAATGACCTTGACCTTCATATCACAAGCAACTCTTCTTGAAGTTTTCAAAATGATAAGGCTTAATTCTTTGTACAAAATAAAGGGCATTTACATGTTTATGTTCAAGACCCCCCCCCCCCCCCCCCCTCGAAGTAGCCAGGTGGAATAGGCAGATATAAAATATACAACTTATAAGGAACTTCTTAAGAGGTTCATTAATAAAATTCAGTTCCCCTGATGTGGTTTGATATTTTGCTACCATTCATTCTTCTTCTGTTTTGTCTATAGAATTTATAATTATTTTATTTAGAATTAATTTATCTTTAGAAAGTAGTGATTGTCAGCTGCATTCATTAGCCGTCTTCTTGTATATCTATTACTTGCATATTAATAATTTCATTAAATAATATTTAAAAGTATTAAAACTTCATTTCTATTAAATTTTATTAATTTGTAAATCCTTGGATCCGCTCCTGCAGGTGCGCGAAAGCCTCATCACTACTGTAAACAAATTATTCATCACGCCGAAAATGTTCATGATTCCGCTAAACTAAGAAAGTTTACACATAGTTTATCATCTCATAAACAACCATCAGCCCTGTCCAACGCAGAAATGCTCGAATTGAAGGGGAAAATTCAGGAATTGTTTTGCGTCAGCCATGTTTTGACGTGAACCTTATACGGCATTCTGTTATATTCTTAATATTATTGTATAGACGAAATTTTGTATAGGACTTTGTCCGCTCCATTTCTTTAGAACAGCTTAACATATGAAAGTTAACTCTGTCAGATATCATAGATAATGACTTGTAGATGTCACCATGAACATTTTTTCCGTCGTCAATACTTCCGGTCGTCACAGAAAGTGGATTAAAAAATCGATTTTTTCAATTTCTTCGTTTTTCTAACTTCTTTTTTCAGTAATATTCATAGGGTACGTAAAGTCCCCTCTTTGAAGCTTTTACGTATTACCAGTTTCTTGATAGGATTAAGAAGGAATTTAATATCTTTAAATACCTTAGAAATTCCGTAAACGTAGGACCAACGTTTCTTAAACACTACGAAATATTGACTTTTTCCCGGTATATATAGTTTACGGGGACTGCTCAGAGCTCATTCACGTAGGAGAAGGTGTAGAGGTAACACCTACCTGGTGATTGGGATAGGCCAGAAAAACCTTCCTGTTGCCATGGAAACGAGTTTATATTAAATAAAACTGGTTGTTTATGATATATATCATGTGTGTGCATTTTATCTGCCCCATTGTCATCTTTACAGCCCCCCCCCCTTCTCTTTTATTGTAATGAATGCAAATTTCGCTTTTATGTTTTGGATTCTAAATAAAATGACCTTGACCTTCATATCACAAGCAACTCTTCTTGAAGTTTTCAAAATGATAAGGCTTAATTCTTTGTACAAAATAAAGGGCATTTACATGTTTATGTTCAAGACCCCCCCCCCCCCCCCTCGAAGTAGCCAGGTGGAATAGGCAGATATAAAATATACAACTTATAAGGAACTTCTTAAGAGGTTCATTAATAAAATTCAGTTCCCCTGATGTGGTTTGATATTTTGCTACCATTCATTCTTCTTCTGTTTTGTCTATAGAATTTATAATTATTTTATTTAGAATTAATTTATCTTTAGAAAGTAGTGATTGTCAGCTGCATTCATTAGCCGTCTTCTTGTATATCTATTACTTGCATATTAATAATTTCATTAAATAATATTTAAAAGTATTAAAACTTCATTTCTATTAAATTTTATTAATTTGTAAATCCTTGGATCCGCTCCTGCAGGTGCGCGAAAGCCTCATCACTACTGTAAACAAATTATTCATCACGCCAAAAATGTTCATGATTCCGCTAAACTAAGAAAGTTTACACATAGTTTATCATCTCATAAACAACCATCAGCCCTGTCCAACGCAGAAATGCTCGAATTGAAGGGGAAAATTCAGGAATTGTTTTGCGTCAGCCATGTTTTGACGTGAACCTTATACGGCATTCTGTTATATTCTTAATATTATTGTATAGACGAAATTTTGTATAGGACTTTGTCCGCTCCATTTCTTTAGAACAGCTTAACATATGAAAGTTAACTCTGTCAGATATCATAGATAATGACTTGTAGATGTCACCATGAACATTTTTTCCGTCGTCAATACTTCCGGTCGTCACAGAAAGTGGATTAAAAAATCGATTTTTTCAATTTCTTCGTTTTTCTAACTTCTTTTTTCAGTAATATTCATAGGGTACGTAAAGTCCCCTCTTTGAAGCTTTTACGTATTACCAGTTTCTTGATAGGATTAAGAAGGAATTTAATATCTTTAAATACCTTAGAAATTCCGTAAACGTAGGACCAACGTTTCTTAAACACTACGAAATATTGACTTTTTCCCGGTATATATAGTTTACGGGGACTGCTCAGAGCTCATTCACGTAGGAGAAGGTGTAGAGGTAACACCTACCTGGTGATTGGGATAGGCCAGAAAAACCTTCCTGTTGCCATGGAAACGAGTTTATATTAAATAAAACTGGTTGTTTATGATATATATCATGTGTGTGCATTTTATCTGCCCCATTGTCATCTTTACAGCCCCCCCCCCCCTTCTCTTTTATTGTAATGAATGCAAATTTCGCTTTTATGTTTTGGATTCTAAATAAAATGACCTTGACCTTCATATCACAAGCAACTCTTCTTGAAGTTTTCAAAATGATAAGGCTTAATTCTTTGTACAAAATAAAGGGCATTTACATGTTTATGTTCAAGACCCCCCCCCCCCCCCTCGAAGTAGCCAGGTGGAATAGGCAGATATAAAATATACAACTTATAAGGAACTTCTTAAGAGGTTCATTAATAAAATTCAGTTCCCCTGATGTGGTTTGATATTTTGCTACCATTCATTCTTCTTCTGTTTTGTCTATAGAATTTATAATTATTTTATTTAGAATTAATTTATCTTTAGAAAGTAGTGATTGTCAGCTGCATTCATTAGCCGTCTTCTTGTATATCTATTACTTGCATATTAATAATTTCATTAAATAATATTTAAAAGTATTAAAACTTCATTTCTATTAAATTTTATTAATTTGTAAATCCTTGGATCCGCTCCTGCAGGTGCGCGAAAGCCTCATCACTACTGTAAACAAATTATTCATCACGCCGAAAATGTTCATGATTCCGCTAAACTAAGAAAGTTTACACATAGTTTATCATCTCATAAACAACCATCAGCCCTGTCCAACGCAGAAATGCTCGAATTGAAGGGGAAAATTCAGGAATTGTTTTGCGTCAGCCATGTTTTGACGTGAACCTTATACGGCATTCTGTTATATTCTTAATATTATTGTATAGACGAAATTTTGTATAGGACTTTGTCCGCTCCATTTCTTTAGAACAGCTTAACATATGAAAGTTAACTCTGTCAGATATCATAGATAATGACTTGTAGATGTCACCATGAACATTTTTTCCGTCGTCAATACTTCCGGTCGTCACAGAAAGTGGATTAAAAAATCGATTTTTTCAATTTCTTCGTTTTTCTAACTTCTTTTTTCAGTAATATTCATAGGGTACGTAAAGTCCCCTCTTTGAAGCTTTTACGTATTACCAGTTTCTTGATAGGATTAAGAAGGAATTTAATATCTTTAAATACCTTAGAAATTCCGTAAACGTAGGACCAACGTTTCTTAAACACTACGAAATATTGACTTTTTCCCGGTATATATAGTTTACGGGGACTGCTCAGAGCTCATTCACGTAGGAGAAGGTGTAGAGGTAACACCTACCTGGTGATTGGGATAGGCCAGAAAAACCTTCCTGTTGCCATGGAAACGAGTTTATATTAAATAAAACTGGTTGTTTATGATATATATCATGTGTGTGCATTTTATCTGCCCCATTGTCATCTTTACAGCCCCCCCCCCCTTCTCTTTTATTGTAATGAATGCAAATTTCGCTTTTATGTTTTGGATTCTAAATAAAATGACCTTGACCTTCATATCACAAGCAACTCTTCTTGAAGTTTTCAAAATGATAAGGCTTAATTCTTTGTACAAAATAAAGGGCATTTACATGTTTATGTTCAAGACCCCCCCCCCCCCCCCCCTCGAAGTAGCCAGGTGGAATAGGCAGATATAAAATATACAACTTATAAGGAACTTCTTAAGAGGTTCATTAATAAAATTCAGTTCCCCTGATGTGGTTTGATATTTTGCTACCATTCATTCTTCTTCTGTTTTGTCTATAGAATTTATAATTATTTTATTTAGAATTAATTTATCTTTAGAAAGTAGTGATTGTCAGCTGCATTCATTAGCCGTCTTCTTGTATATCTATTACTTGCATATTAATAATTTCATTAAATAATATTTAAAAGTATTAAAACTTCATTTCTATTAAATTTTATTAATTTGTAAATCCTTGGATCCGCTCCTGCAGGTGCGCGAAAGCCTCATCACTACTGTAAACAAATTATTCATCACGCCAAAAATGTTCATGATTCCGCTAAACTAAGAAAGTTTACACATAGTTTATCATCTCATAAACAACCATCAGCCCTGTCCAACGCAGAAATGCTCGAATTGAAGGGGAAAATTCAGGAATTGTTTTGCGTCAGCCATGTTTTGACGTGAACCTTATACGGCATTCTGTTATTAAGGTCTTCCGTTTCAGACGGAAGACCTTATAGTGATTCTACTGTTTCTTTTTATTATTATTTTTTTTTTCCCCTTTTCTTGTCGGAGCGTTTTCTCAGAGATGGCTGGACGGATTTTCTTGAAATTTTCAGGGATGATAGAGAATGAAAATACCCCTAGGCGTTTTTTTCATTTTTTCAAAATTCACTTCCGGTCGTCAGATATGTCCGATTTCCGTTTTTTTCAAAAATATTTTGTCCCAGTCATATCTCAGAAAAGGTAAGAGATTAAGACACCAAACCTATACGGTTAATAGATCTTGAGGAGTAAGCAAAACCATTTGGGTTAAGAGCGTCAGCCGTCACTTCCGGTCGTCACAGGAAGTGATCAAAGAAATCGAAATTTTCAACTTTTCTTTTTTGATTTTTTTCTTTCATTACATTGTTGCATCTTATTTGTAGATTCGAAATATGTTAGTCTTACCGGAACCAAAAACGTCAACTTCCGGCTATAAGTGAAAAACTGCATAATTTGAGTATTTTACTTTCCCATAAATATTTTTTATACATAATGTATTTGAACTGATTTTTGAATATGTTATCAAGACTGCAAATGTCTAGAGTAACGTCAAATATCTTTGTAAAATTCACTTCCGGTCGCGCGTTTAAATGTCCGCAAAATGAGAACTTGTCCGAGTGAGATCTCAGAAACAGTAAGAGATTTAGACACCAAACTGATAAGAGTATTAAACCTTGAGAAGTAGACAAAACAATTTGGCTTAAGAGCGTCAGTCGTCACTTCCGGTCGTCACAGGAAGTGATCAAAGAAATCGAAAATTTCAAATTTTCTCTTTTGAAATAAGACTTGCATCATATAATTGTATCTTTTTCACAGTTACGAGATGTCTTGGTTCCACCGGAAACAAAAAACGACAACTTTCGGTTTTAAGAGAAAAACTACATAATAGGGGTTTTGAATTTCCCCCAACATATCGCTTATAGATAGAGTTCTTTAAATGATTTTTATATATGTTATTGAGACTGCAGTTGTCTAGATTGACATGAAATATCTTAATAAAATTCACTTCCGGTCGCGTGTTTTCTTGTCCACAAAATGAAAAGTTATTTCAGCGAGATCTCGGAAACGGCATGAAAGTAAAACACCAAACTTGTAGGAGTAATAAAACTTGGTGAGAAGGCAAAACACATAGGGTTAAAAGCGTCAGCCGTCATTTCCGGTCATCACAGGAAGTGATCGAAGAAATCGAAAATTTCAACTTTTCTTTTTAAAATTAAAATTTTCATCACTTTATTGCTTCCCTTTCGCTGTTTTAAAATATGTTAAATTCCACCGGAAAAAAACTTTAAACTTCCGGTTTTAAAAGATAAACTACGTTATTTCGTGGTTTAGCTTTCTCATAAATATCACTTATAGATAAGTAATTGAAATGTTTTTTTTTTTTTTTTTTTTTTTTTTTTTTTTTTTACATATGCTGTAGATACTGCAAAAGTCAAGAGAAAATTCAGAGATTTTTATTCAGTTCACTTCCGGTCGTGTGTTTTCTTGTCCTCAAAATTAGAATTTGTTCTCACAATTGTTCGGCAACAGTAAAAGACTGAACTCTAAAACTTTCAGGACTTATAGTCAGTCATCAGTTCATTTGCTTGGTGTAAAAATCGTGTGTCGTCATTACTTCCGGTCGTGAGAGGAAACGAAGCAAAAAAGTATATTTTAAGTTATTTGGTTTCTACATAAGTTTTAGGCTAATACCGACGTTGGAAAAGACATGTTCATGCAAACAGGAAGTCGTATAACGGAAGACCTTCTCATTACTAGTTATTATTATTATTATTTTCCCCTTTTTTTGTCGGCAGGATTTCTCAGAGATGACTGGATGGATTTTCCTGAAATTTTCAGGGTTGATAGAGAATGAAAATACCCCGAGGCGTTTTTTTCATTTTTTCAAAATTCACTTCCGGTCGTCAGATATGTCCGATTTCCGTTTTTTTCAAAAATATTTTTTCCGAGTGAGATCTCAGAAACGGTAAGAGATTAAGACACCAAACTTATACGAGTAATAGAACATGAGGAGTAGGCGAGCCCATTTGGGTTAAGCGTGTCAGCCGTCACTTCCGGTCGTCACAGGAAGTGATCAAAGAAATCGAAAATTTCAACTTTTCTTTTCTGAATTTTTTTTTGCATCACATTATTGCATCTCATGTGTAGTTTCGAAATATGTCAGTCCCACTGGAAACAAAAACGACAACTTCCGGTTAGAAGAGGAAAACTGCATAATTTGAGTAATTTACTTTCCCTTAAATATCTTTTGTAGATAAAGTATTTGAAAAGATTTCTAGATATGTTATTCAGACTGCAAATGTCTAGAGTAACGTCAAAAATTTTAGTAAAATTCACTTCCGGTCGCGTGTTTTTCCTGTCCTCAAAATGAAAAGTTATCTCAGCGAGATCTAGGAAACGGCATGAGATTAAGACACCAAACTTAAATGTGTAATAGACCTTGAGGAGTAGGCAAAACACATAGGGTTAGACGCGTCAGTCGTCACTTCCGGTCGTCACAGGAAGTGATCAAAAAATCGAAAATTTCAACTTTTCTTTATAAAATTAAAACTTGCATCACTTTGTTGCATCTCTTTCGTGTTTTGAAATATGTTAGATTCCACCGGAAACAAAAACTGTAAACTTCCGGTTTATTGCGATAAACTACGTTATTTCGATGTTTAGCTTTCTCATAAATATCACTTACAGATAAGTATTTGAAATTTTTTTTATACATATGCTGTAGATACTAAAAAATGTCATGAGAAAATTCAGAGATTTTTATTCAATTCACTTCCGGTCGTGTGTTTTCCTGTCCCCAAAATTAGAATGTGTTCTCACAATTGCTCGGTAAGAGTAAAAGACTGAAGTCTAAAACTTTCAGGACTTATAGTCAGTCATCAGTTCATTTGCATCGTGTAAAAATCGTCTGTCGTCATTACTTCCGGTCGTGACAGGAAACGAAACAAAAAAGTATTGTTTTAGGTTATTTGGTTTCTACATAAGTTTTAGGCTAATACCGACGTTGGGAAAGACATGTTCATGCAAACAGGAAGTAGTATAACGGAAGACCTTCTCATTACTAGTAATGAGTTTCTAGTTATTATTATTATTATTATTTTCCCCTTTTTTGTCGGCAGGATTTCTCAGAGATGACTGGATGGATTTTCCTGAAATTTTCAGGGTTGATAGAGAATGAAAATACCCCCAGGCGTTTTTTTTTCATTTTTTCAAAATTCACTTCCTGTCGTCAGATAATTCCGATTTCCGTTTTTTTCAAAAATATTTTTTCCGAGTGAGATCTCAGAAACGGTAAGAGATTAAGACACCAAACTTATACGAGTAATAGAACATGAGGAGTAGGCGAGCCCATTTGGGTTAAGCGTGTCAGCCGTCACTTCCGGTCGTCACAGGAAGTGATCAAAGAAATCGAAAATTTCAACTTTTCTTTTCTGAATTTTTTTTGCATCACATTATTGCATCTCATGTGTAGTTTCGAAATATGTCAGTCCCACCGGAAACAAAAACAACAACTTCCGGTTAGAAGAGGAAAACTACATAATTTGAGTAATTTACTTTCCCTTAAATATCTTTTATAGATAAAGTATTTGAAAAGATTTTAAGATATGTTATTCAGACTGCAAATGTCTAGAGTAACGTCAAAAATCTTAGTAAAATTCACTTCCGGTCGCGTGTTTTTCCTGTCCTCAAAATGAAAAGTTATCTCAGCGAGATCTCGGAAATGGCATGAGATTAAGACACCAAACCTAAATGAGTAATAGACCTTGAGGGGTAGGCAAAACACATAGGGTTAGACGCGTCAGCCGTCACTTCCGGTCGTCACAGGAAGTGATCAAAAAATCGAAAATTTCAACTTTTCTTTATAAAATTAAAACTTGCATCACTTTGTTGCATCTCTTTCGTGTTTTGAAATATGTTAGATTACACCGGAAACAAAAACTGTAAACTTCCGGTTTAAAGAGATAAACTACGTTATTTCAATGTTTAGCTTTCTCATAAATATTACTTACAGATAAGTATTTGAAATGTTTTTTTTTTATACATATGCTGTAGATACTACAAATGTCATGAGAAAATTCAGAGATTTTTATTCAATTCACTTCCGGTCGTGTGTTTTCCTGTCCTCAAAATTAGAATGTGTTCTCACAATTGCTCGGTAAGAGTAAAAGACTGAAGTCTAAAACTTTCAGGACTTATAGTCAGTCATCAGTTCATTTGCATCGTGTAAAAATCGTCTGTCGTCATTACTTCCGGTCGTGACAGGAAATGAAGAAAAAAGTATTTTTTTTAAGTTCTTTTGTTTCTACATCAGTTTTAGGCTTATACCGACGTTGGAAAAGGCATGTTTATGCAAACAGGAAGTAGTATAACGGAAGACCTTCTCATTACTAGTAATGAGTTTCTAGTTATTTTTATTTTTGCAGGAGCTTTGTGCTTGTAATTGTCTCAATGATTAGTTCACTGTTGAAAGAACAGGATTCGGGTTGGATCCCAAATTTCGCTTATTTGGGGCGCTTGAGTAGCTTTGGGTTGGGGTGAGGTGTTGTTATAGTCCATTCCTTTTTACACAAAACCGTGTTATTTGTATACATTTTGCGAACTAAGACCAAATATGTTGCTTTGTGGTTTAATATACCTGTAATGAAATATTTCATCTCGCTGCAATCTTATTTAGATTCTAGCGAAAATAAAAAAAAAAGAAGATTCAATAAAGTGTTACATTTAAAATGAATCATGCCACGCAATAAGGCTTAATTTATAAACATTTTAAGTATATTTAAATAAACTGTTATATCTTATAGTGTGTCTGAATACAAATATCTATATGTAACATTTTGCTTCCTATGTCCTTTCGCTTTTGCTCAAAAGTATATTAACTTTCTCAAAAAGCATTAAAATCATTTCTTAAATACAGAAAAAAAAATAATTTCACAAAATCCAGACATTAAAACCAGTATTCACGTTTTGACCATTTTATTAACCCTATTCTATTGTATGCAAATGAAATCTGGGGTTATTTTAACTCATTTACTAAAAAAGAAATAGCATCCTTGGCGGTACAACAATGGACAGAGTGTAATCTATAAATGTAAAGGAAAAATGAAATTTTGCAAATCAATACCTGGTGTTCCCAAATATGCAATTCATTTTGTTGTACTATCTGAATAAGGTAGGTTTTCCCTATAATTTGACATTATAAACTCAAAGATAAGCTATTGGTATAGACTTGACAATTTTGAAAGTCTTTTACACTTTTACAGATGTATACTGTGACTCCAAGTCACTATTTGAGAAGAACATTTATTGCTGGTATAAATGTTGCTCCATTAATTTTCTCATCACCAATATAGATGGTATTTGTCGGAATTTAACTTTAATCAAAGTACATCATATGGTTAAATGTTGTACACATTATTCATGAATTAATGACAATGTGATCATTGCTAAAGACTATTTATTAAATTATCTTTTTATATGAAACATGAATAATAATTTGACCATGTATCCTAATCATATAACAATAATAAAGTTCAATACGTAGCTAGGTTAAGGACTCCCATACTTACATCAGCCTATACAGAGGTTCGGGAAAGCTATTATGGCGTCACGTTAAAACAATACAAATGAATCTCGATGAATAAATACTACATGTTCTCTTTAAAACATACTCAATTACTTTCGTTTCTCATAAATATTATAAAGATAATTGGATGTGCAACTTATCTTCCCAAAATAGCACTTAGAGTACGTAGAATGAAAGCCAGCTTGATCTCGCTGTACTAATTAAGATGACGTCATTTCTTAGTTTGACACGCAGTTTCTCTGTAATTGAGGTGTGGATCAAGCTAATATCGTAGTTTATAAAATCAAAAATATTACGAAGCAAGCTTTATTGGACAAAAATAAAGACATATTCCAAAAAATATTAATCCACATTTTATTGTCACACTAAATTGATAATATATAGACTTTATATAGAGCCGTAAGAAAACATTCTTATAGTAACGTGATAGAATGAGAGGTACAGCCTTTGCTTTAGATTTTCGAACTCGAAAAGAACTTTCACCTTTCATAATTTTGTAAACAAAAGATTACATTCCGATCCAGAAAACAATAAAAGATAGAACCAAATGAGGAAGAAATTATTCAAAATTGATGATTTTTTAAATCTCTTTTTTTCCCTTATATAACGCATTGAACAAAATTCTGCCAAATTGAAAACAATATGTCTTCTATGCAAATAAGCAAACCGTACCCCATTTCTCTTGATGTAAATTCAAACATGCACTTAAAAATTATTTATTCAAAATCATATACAAAGAGTAGAATACACAACTTGCATCAGATTCTGACTAAAAGATTTGTTGCTATAGAACTTTTAAGCAAACTTTTGGTCAGGAAAAGTTCCTTGAATAAATTAAAATTTTTGATCAGAGTAAAAGTCTTACACGTTTTCGCACATCATTCAAAAGTTATGGTCAAATCAAAACAAACCTTAGATTTTTGACTCTGTACAATTATAGTGACAGTTTTTTAATCATTTGCTTCTCGCATAACAAATTAAGAAGCATTAAATAATGTTGTACATAATTTTGAAAAGTTTTGAACAAGGTTACAAATATTAAATTTTATTGAAACCGTCACTAAAATCAACTCCCATCAGTACGTTCACTACTTTGATTATGTAAAAAGCGATAGTTAAAAAGTAGCTTGATTTTATAATATAAAAATTATAACCAGGCATGAATAATACCTTTTCTTTACTGAAAATGCATATTTATTTCTATGCATAAATGTTGTCAAAAATATTTTAAAAAATAATGATATCTCTACATCTAAGTTACGCATATATATTAAGAACTTCAATAATTAATGTTTTATATTTGTTCCTTTTGGTTTTGAACACATTTTTAATATTACGAGCATGTTTGCTATTTCACTATGAAAACCGTAAATCAACCGTCCTCAAGAGCTTTACTAAGATTTATTGATTTTATAAATCTGATCCATCTGTACCTTATCTTCTAAAACTGATTAAATACTACATTCCAAAATCATTTTTGTAGGACCCGGAAGATAAAACAACGATGTTTATTTGAAGTATATTTCACACTGGATTTCAGTTGTTTATGAAGTTTGTCGTGTTTCGGTAAATCTCTCTCCCTCCCTCCCTCTCTGCCCCCCTCTCTCTCTCTCCCCCCCCCCTCTCTCTCTCCAACCTTGTAAGTACGTAATGTGAAAAGTTACCGATAAGAACCCATTAACATAATTGAATTATTTTATTTTCAACAGCTAAAAATACACATTATAGCAAAAATTAATGCTTAAATTAAAATCAGGACACGTTCATGCACTAAATTTATTTTGCTGTACCTCACAGTCATTATTTATAAACACCCATCTAATATTAAGCATGGATGTATATTTTTATGTACCTTGTTTTAAACACGGAAGACTTTGAAAGATTACTATTGTTAGCTATCAGTATAATCCAATGGTGTCCTATAGCGAGATTTGCATTAAGGTGGGAACCTTTTATCAGTCTTGAATGTCCTTTCAAAATAATCAATATTTCAATATAATAAAAAAAACCCCAAAACATAAGGACTGATAAATGGTTGAATTGAATAATAGGCAATAATATCAGTCAATCAATCTGTTCTTAGTTTACCTCTACCGTAAATTTCTTAATACTTGATCTTATGACAGTGACTTCACTTGAAATGGTTTCACGAAATGAAAATGTGATCGTATTTTCCCTTTTCAAACAAATAAAAAAAAAAATCTTTTCAAATGGAAGTCTTAAATATCTTGAAAGAGCTAAGTCCGCCTGTTTATAACATAGTTACATAGATATGCGTAGCTTCTGCTGTGTGCCTCGTAACTTACAGACAGTCAACAAGGAAGATAAATAACACCAAACGTTCTATTCAGAATATACAGATATGTGGTTGGAAGCAATTGTAGTAAACATTCTTATACACTCTGTACAAAGGACCTCAGGATTTGGTAAGTCTTTCACTCTCTATTGTCGCTAATACAATAGTAGAGAGATGCTGTTTGTCAAATCTCGAAATGTTTTGGCACTTTTTCTTTGACATCAATTGTCAGATAGCGTAATAATAGACTATTGATTATACATTGCAAGAGAAATCAAATTACAGTTAACCTGGCGCATACACCTGATCAGACACTGCAGGGAAATGCCTCTTGGAATGTTGCTCCTCATGACAGCAGCTGGACAGCTGACAAAGCGGTAGATGGTAATACAAAACAGGACCACCTTCCAACATGTGCTATTGCTGACTACAATAGAAATTATAAATCGGTTTGGTGGAAGGTCTGGTTAAACAGAAAATTTAATATAGCATATTTGGAAATCTATCTGCGATCAGGAAGTAAGTATTCCTAGTTTTTTTCCCTTATCTGTTGTTCTTTTTGTGTATATGCACGTTGTTTTAAATCTTTAAAAAAGAAAAACACCAAACAACAGCAACAAACTATTCATTACTGATAAAGTAGAATTGAAAAATAGCAAAATCATACTAAAAAGCTAAATGACATACCTTAGCGTAAAATCAATAAATGTAAGATTCCTATACCAAATTTTCGTAGGAATTTAGATTGATATGTAATACGTAATTCACGTATTTTCGTCTAGCAGTAGTGCTGTGTACTACAAACAAACACGTTCTTTTGAGCATGACGTCATACCTTTTTTTTAGTTATCTGTGATATCTTACACAGCTTAATTAAGTGCACTTTGGAGATATTGGTATTTAGTTATGATAAGAATGCATACTTTCGGAAGACTGGAGATTCAATGTAGATCTTTACTAATGACTGGCAAAGGTTAAATGGATAAAACAATTTCTAGAACGATGAATGTTATATATATACCAGTAACCTGAGGGGAAATCGTCTTTTAAGCAGATATACCGTTAGTATTAGGGAAACATATATGAAACTCAATATTGCAAGTACATGTATATCTAAAAAGGACGGTGTGCTGAGTAATTTATTTTCTGTTTATTTGAAGTTAAACAGAAAAAAAATAATGCAGTAGCAATGTTTCTTCTTTTCGAATTTTAAAGTTTCTGGGTAATACAGGATAAGGCTCTGTGAAAATGGTCAAATACTAAAGGACATTTTAGATGACAATGGAAAAAAAGACTTTTTTGCAAAAATCCATAGAATATTGTCCATAATAAATTGCGTGATATTTAACATTATGATCAGTCTCTGAACCTTTGTTTATGCAGGAGACTTTTATTTACTGCAGCATAGTTGTAATCGGAACTAAAGCAATATTCGACTCTTTTGCCTTATGATCTTGATTTAAAGAAAGGATATAGGCCAAAAACTGTCCATTCTGTGAGAAGAAAGAATTTAGGAGGACCGTTAGACAGTCTGAGGTCTATAACTCACTTAAAAAAATACCTCTATTTTGTTAATTATGTTCTCTCTTAGAAGAGTTTTTATCCATTGTATTAAGTTAGCATTGTGTACTAATTAGACTGTCTCGGGTAAAATTTGTTTACTCAAAAAAAAAAAAAAAAAAAAAAAAAAAAAAAAAAAGATAATAATAAAAAAAAAAAAAAAAAGAAAAAAGAAAGAAAATAAAGAATTTAATTTTAAAAAAATCAGTCATTGTTATAGTTAACTTTGTAAACAGTTACAGGTAAGTGCTATTTCTTATAACTGAATAAATAAGGCATGATATTCTTGAGAATGTATATGTCGAAAGCATGTCTTCTTCAGAGGGAGAGGGCACATATCTGAAGCAAACCATAAATCCATATATAATTAGCAATCTTTTGATAATATAGAAGTCATTCCCCAGTGATATTTTGGAGTTTTAGCTAAGGATTGTCAAAATAATGAATTTTGAAGTGAAGTGGACATTTATCAAATATTTCTCAACTTTTGGTCAAGGCTACTGAAGGATGCAGAAAAACAAAAACTTACTTGTCCCGACCTATAAGTTATTTAATACAGTCCATTATTTTTAATAATGGTCTATATTTTTGGGATTTATTAGACAGTCACGTGTAACCTATTGAATTGCCTTGTGCCTTTAAAGAAATAATAGAAAATAAATATTCCTTAATGAAAAAGTAAATAGAAGAACACTACCTCGGGGTTTTATAATTTCTTTGAGTAAATAATATAGCTGAAAAACGTCTCGTATGCTTAAAAAAGTGCTACTTACTGTCCGGTCGGGAAAATAATTATTCCACGCATTCGCATGGAACGTTACCCGATGTTTTGTATTATATACGTATGACCCGAGATACAAACTATGACAGAAGAGAGGCCTACTGGAATGCGTATATAGCTGAATGTCTTCAATAGAAGATAAAATCGATAAAAAGAAATCAGCATACCTGTTTAATTAACTTGAAATCTGTATGAATCACACACAATATTCATTATATTTGCTTCTAAACCCCTTTTACGTACCTTTTTACAACAAAATTCTCGTTACACATAATAATCAATTCTCAAGTTATTTGTTGAACAGTTATGACGTCATTTGTTGGAGTTTTTAATCCAAGTGACAGATACAGCATAACAAAATGAAATAATTCTATTTTTGTTTATATTTGCATGTTTCTATTCATTTTCAAGAGTTTAATTACATCTTTAAATACCAATATTAAGAAAAAATTGACGTCATCTCGCCTACTATGACGTCATATTGTATCACTGATTTAGTCAAGTCAGAATATCTGAATGTTTCCTTAACACACCTGCGGAAAAATATTCAGACAGATTTGAAGACTTGAGGGAAAAAAAGATTCATAATTCGTGCTCATTGTTACCGGCTTTCCTCTTTATTTATTTATTTTTTTTGTCAATTGACACTTGGTAAGTCCCGTGTCAATTGATATTTATAAAGATTATGATACTCTAATGGGGAAAAAAAGCTTACTTACTTGCACAAGTTTTCAAACTTATATCTCAACGACAATTTACTAATATCTCATGTTTCTTATCATTTCGACAATGACGAAAAGATCTCGAGTCACAATTTATTTTATAAATAAAGAAATGTTTTACCAGATTTCGATTCTACTTCTACTAGAGTTCTTAATTAAGGAATCACTGTCTAGTTATTAGAGTATGCCAGATCATCAACGGTAGTTGGAAACGTGGGATAATTTGCATAATGGGAAAGCCCGTTATGCATAAATTATCCCACGTTTCCAACTATCGTTGATGTCCTTGGCATACTCTACTAACTAGACAGTGATTCCTTATAATTCCATTTCATTGTGAAATAAAATTGTAAATTTAGATTTTAAAAATCTAGACTAATAGATTTAAATTACACGAGGCCTGGCATGACAATTTCAATAGTCCCCGCCCACTGACGTCAAACACAAAGACAACCGCTCGAGAATTACATGCATATTAGGCCTCCTTAGAGTCAGACAAAATGACAGCCGCACAAGAATTACATGCATATTAGGCCTTCTTAGCTCCTGACCTTTCGCTTGGCGAAATTTGCATTTCGTTAGAATGATCAAGAAATCAACTCTCCTAACTTTCAAAGAGTTTTCACAGAGAAAACAAATAGAAATGGAAATATTGTAAAATGATTGATACAGGACATCTAAAATTTAAATCATAGTCATTATTACATCAGCTATATTTTTAACTTATTCTTTACAAATTTGTGAGAAAATACAATCTAGATCCACGCATGATTCACATTGAAGAGTAAACAGAGATTATCAAATATCAACTCTCAAAGAATCGACATTTTTTACAAAATTATATTTGAATGTAGACTGGCACGTATAATAATAATGCATCTCTTTTAAAGCGACAAGTCGGGCAACAGGTTTCTACATATATACTTACGAGGACGAATTGTATGTTCCTCCCACTGGAAACACGGGGAGTCTTGTATACCATCACAATCCTATGTCAGGATGTCCGACGTCTCTCCAGAACATAACTGTTAATAAATTAGCTCAGGGAGTAGCCTTCTTTAACGAAAGACTTGCTGGGTTTAAGTCAAGCTGTTCAGGTGCAGAAGTAACACGGACCTCAGTTGAAATATGCGAAGTGCGAGTAATGGGTATTTTAACTTAAAACATTATTTTTTCTCCAATCAGTTTTGGTAAGATATAAGAACAATTGAGAAAATTCAGTATTATTTAAAATTTTTTATGTTAATTTCATCATAGGAAAAGTAGACTCTAATAGGACTTTTGTTATCTTCTACGTATATTTTAGGTTGTGAGCAAAATAGATATCACTTTGGGTGTACTAATGCATGCAGTGTTAAGTGTAAGGACAGACATTGTGATGCTTTTAACGGATCATGTATTTATGGCTGTTCTGATCCAAGTGCCATGTCCTTAGATTGTATCGGTAAGTTCTTTTTAGATTATTTAAAGAAAAATATAAAATGCTACTTCCTTCGAATGAAATATGAAATTAAAATTTCAGTTTTCCGACTCTCAAAATATGTTGCGTCAGAGTATATCGTATATATGAGGATGACTAATTAAGCTCTGCACCCTTGCAATCCAGTTTAAAAGTATAAGGTTAAAAAAGCTTGCTCTCAAAAAGAAAAAAACAAGTTTATTTGATCTTTATTTGTGTCATGCTTTCATGTTTATTTTTTCACTGGTAACAGAACCCCTTGGAGATTAATTAGAAAATGTACTAAGATTCAGTCAATGATATTGGTGTGTAATTTTAAAGGTATAAAAATAAGGGTCTATTTGTACTGGAATCCTTGTTAGAGAATGGGAAAAAAGTTAATCTGCAAAAATATTCATTTAAAAAAAAATTAAAAAGAATCACTGGAAAATGAACTTGGTCACATGACCAATTCAAATGAAACCTAAAGGTCTTCTCAGTAGATTTGACCAAGTTCGTTTCCCAGTAGCCACCACATGGCACTGCGGTTAGAACGTTTCCTCTTGAGTCGCAAAGAAAGAAGTTAATCATTACGTCGCGGGTTCGGATCCTCTGTATTACACGGAGACCGTTCCTTTGTATGAGACCATATAAATCGAGGTCCAGTGTCGCAGTAACTGCTTGCGTTGTTCAAAAGCCGTAAGTGTCGAGTTCACATCTTAATTTGTAGACATCCACCGCCAAGAGTTGACTGGCGTCTCAACATGTGCAGGTATATTAAGGCAGCACTCAGATCGTTATTCGGAATATTCACACCTTTTTGGTCAAATGTAATACTGATAAATCAGAAAAGCTACGGACAAAAGTTTTACTATCATTTTCCATTGTATAGACGTCAACGATTCTCAGACCAAAAGAAGCACTCCACTACGACGTCATCAATTGACGTCTATAAATAGAAAAAAATGCCCGAACGAGAAGTGAAAATTTCAACATTACCCCGGGGATAATTCATTTCTGTTTGTTAGAATTATAATGTAAAACGTCTCTGGGTAATGAAAAGTGCTGCTAGAATCCTACATTCCTGTCACAGAAATAATGATTCCAAATTTTCGCAAGACATCTTACCAAAATTTTTACAACTTGTACTCAAGTTTCAAAGTATTCGGCGTAGTGTTGAACTTTTACATCTATGTTGCTGTGGACGACCTAAAAAAAAGGTGATCGGGATTCCAAAACACTGTTCGTCTTTATTATAAGAAGAAATGATGAAAATTAATCAACAAACCTCATTCTTAAACATTAATTCTTAATGAACCACACGTGACATTCAATGTATATCAATTACACAGCAGAGTTAAGGCTACAAAAAGGAGGCGGGGCCAATTTATACCGGAAATGTTAACTATGACATCACACAAAATCTAACAATTCTTTAAAGTACAACAAAATGAAATGATTTGCGATTTTTAATTGTACAAAAGAATTAAACTATATTATAACTTACTATAACATGCTGTTTTGTAGTTAGTTATGTCCAACATAGCAAGGTTTAAACAAGTCACTGATTCCAATGCATCTGTTGATATGACATTTCGTTAAACTTGACGCAGTTTGTATGCAGCGAGAGGCGGATTCCGTAATATTTTCACAACAAAAAAATATAATTAAATAAAATATTATTTGCAGATATTAAGGAGGCCATTAACCTGGATGCAATGTCATGTATTTTCCGTACATTTCCTAGTTAACTAATATAACTTGTATATTTGCATGCAGGTACCATATGCACATTGGATGGTATTGTAAGGGTTTTAATAAATTGTTCTAGTGCAAGGGTACTCACACAATGGATCATAGTAAGCTTTCACATATAAACTCTAGATATATTAATCTAATGGAGATGTGTTGTGATCATGGTTAAATCTGGAAAATGAATTAAAAATTTCTACATTAAATGCAGTTGACCAGCAAAAAATCTGGCATTCAGGCATAGAACTATAATTTTAACAATGAAATATTTTAATCTGTATAGGATCACAGCACTTTTTTACAAACTACAATGGTTGTTCAAAATATTTATAAAACTTTGAATATTAACTTGGTTATGCCCTTGCATTACAGAAATTTATCAATGACCTCAATAATGCAAGTATATGTGCTAAAATCACGTGACTGTCACATCACGTGACAAGTCTAAATAGAAAATCTTATCGTCCTCAATATGTAATTAATAACCATAATTAAATTTGTCCGATATTAGTAAAGTACTAAAAATATTGCCATCCTGATAAAGAAGATATTTTTTATCACACAAAAAAAATCATCGCCAATATGTCAATTGGGTACTTTAACTATCTATCTGTAAACTCCCATTTCATATGTTTAATATGAATAATCGACTTGTTTTATTTTCACTCGGCCAATATTTATCAAAAGCTTTGGCGTTATTTGTTTGGTATTTTAATCCCGTTACAAAAATACTTTGTTTTTTATACCATGCAGAAACGTCATTGTTTAGTTTATATTATGTTTTGAATGTTTAAAGAAAAAAGTATGGTCTTAGCTTTATTGTGCCCTAAAAATTTAATGTTTTCAAAAAGTTTTGAAACTGGCTTAAATATTAGTTGAGTATATAACTGTAATAAATTAGGAACGAATATAGCATGATGGAGTACCATTCTGGATATATGACGTAATTAATTTGATGCATTTCTCTATTTTAAACAGACAAAGCCTCAAAATGACCAATTTCAAGGGTTATTTTCCTCAAGAAAATAGTGTCCAAAGCCGTTGCCCACGTTAATCTTTAGATATGTTGTGTAAATTCTTTGAAAAATCACATATCTCAAAATCTTTGTGGGCGATGTCTGTGGACAATATTATCTGAAAGAAAATTCCATTGAAAATTGGTGTCTTCTGCAACTTTTTAAGAAAATACGGGAAAATGCACAAGTTTATGACGTCACAATTAGCATTTGGAAGGTCATGTGAGAAAAAAGATTTGTATGATCTTTCTGCATGGAATTTCAATAATTCAAAAAGCATGAGTTTTATTTTTTTTACATCACTTTTATTTTTAAGAAAAACACAGGGCAAGATTTATATTGAAACCGCACCTTGTTCTTTATGTAAAGGGCTTACAATAAATCCTGAAATATAAATATTTAAGAAATCATTATCTTTAAAAATCATGTCATATAGTTTACCCTGACGTTATCTTGTATAGGCAAGTCAGTATATCTGAATGAAGCCTTAACATAACCGCGTGGGTCCAAATTCTCGAAGGGATGTTAAAAAAGCAAAACAAACAAACATTTCCTAGTGCACTTTTTAACATTGTTATTTATTACTTATATTTACATTTGAGACGAATATTCGACGAGATATATTACACAAAAGTCCCGTTGTCTACTTTAAAAAATGACATTGACGTTGATATTACAATCAAAATCTATGATATGTTGATATTAAAGTGATAGCAAATGTTAAATGAAGGATACGCTTAATATTTTATGTGTCCTTAATATTTGAAAGTCTAAAGCTGTATTTTTCATGCGAGAATTACAAATCATAAAAAAGCATTTCGATTTAAAAGTTAGTAGTAGCATTTTACTGCTTTTATTAAGACTATTCTTCATCTCGGAGGAATATTATATGGACTTCTAGTGAATGAAAAAAAATATACATATATCAAATTTTTAGTTTGCCCTGAGCAGTAAGATCATTGTTTTAAACGAGGCAAGCTATTGACAGATGAGTTGATATCACGAGGATTTAAGGCAACCATATTAAACGCCAGCTTTTCGAAACTTCTACGGTCGTTTTAATGACCTTATTTGTAAATGCAGTCTATCATTGGGTCGTATTTGTCTGACATATTTCAAAACTTTTCCTAGGCTACTGCTTTTGTACTTTATTTAACTGCGGAGTTCTCAGTTTACGTGATCAATACATAGGGCTAAGGGTGGGTGTTACAGGGGATGTCACACCTCCTAAGCACCTGATCCCGCCTCTTGTATTTCTACGGGTCTATCTTTATGCCCTGTTCAAGACTAGTTTTGTCAACTAAATTGATGAGATTAAAAAATGTTCGTTGTGTTCACATTATTTCATCTGTGTCGAGTTGGAAGTTCCTAATCCAGTTCTATTGTGACGAATAAACATTGCGACCTATGATTTGGTCATACAATGATCTCTGACCCCGTTTTAACTTCTTACCGATTTGAACATATTTTATTTTCAATAAATTCATCGAAGGAAAATATTTGCAATGAAAGCACATTAAATTTAAGTTTTTTTTCTGAATCTGTTATCATTATCATAGATGGTCCGTCTATTATTATTATTTTTTGAATTATAACCTACTCCCTTGTTTGTTTTCACCTTCTCCACTCCATTAAATAGTCACATCCCCCTAAAAATATATACAATATTTATAAATATTATATTTATAATATTACAAGTTTGTGATGATGGAACTCATGCTGTCGATGGAATATGTGAACAATGTGGGCATTGTAAAGATGACACTCAGTGTGATAAAGAAACCGGAAGTTGTTCGACTGGCTGCAAAGAAAACTGGATAGGGAATCTTTGTAAAGGTTTAATTTACTCTAAACATGAAGGCACTCATATTTTTTTCTTTTCAGATATTTATGTAATACTGAAACAAGTCAAGGTAGGCTAGTGGTCAGGAATTTGCTTCGTAAATGGGATGCCAGAGCTCGAATTGCCATGCTGCGTCAAACGTAAGACGTAAACAAAGATTGTGACTTTCTTTTCCAAGCACAAGGCATAAGAACTGAGAGTCACGGCTGTTTCGGATGAGATTTTAAAAACCAAGGTCCCATGGCCCAATAAGAACCCCCAATGCTCAATGGCCCTGCGTTCCGAGTTAACACCAAAAGAACAGTCGCTCTATATGTAAACGTCTCAGGTTTGACGCACGGGAAAATAATTCGAAACGGTACCTCCTGATCATGAAGGGAGCGCCCTACCACTAAGCAAATGCGACCGGTCGAAATCACATTTGTAGTACTCGTCGTCCTCATCTGCTTCTCCTTGGGAAACGATTGCATTTAAGTGGCTGTTTTCATTTTATCTACAATAAAAGAATGAGGGCTGTCCAAACCTTGATTTCTTTTAGGCAAAATGCAATGTTGTGATACCCATGTTTATTTGTGCTGCTTTTTTAAAGCAATTATTATATGTAGGTTGCTTATATTATATTCTTTGGTCGTTATAAGGACTATTTGGAAAATACAACCTATCTTTGTGTCCTATTATGACTGACTATTTCATACTAATTGTTAGGCCTGTGTTTTGATACTTAATTTTGATACGGAAACGTAGTTCTGTCTATCTGATCGATTCGTAGGGCTCACTGCCGATGTGACTTGTCTACAAGGTAGATTTACTGCTCCTAGGCACTTAATCCCAGTTCTGTAATTTCCAGGGGTTCGTGTTTTATGCCCTGCTTAAAATATTTATTGCTTGTAGTTTTTTTTTTGTCTATTTCATACTACTGTTGCACTCAAAATTGTTTTGAACGTTATTTAAACGATATCATATAAAATATAAACTTCTAAACATTAACTTAAATATCACATTTAATGTCGCCCACCTGACGTAGTGAGAATATCGAAAGCCTACCTTATCCCCAGAAACAAGTTAAGGATAAAGTTAATCTTACATCTCGGGTTTAAGTCATATTGCTAGACGTGTAGACAAGTCTCTGGTTTAAGACCATGTGAACCAATATTTCTCAATTGAGCTACCGTAAACAGAAAACAAATAAATATGTTCTTTACAATACAACACAAACTGGCATTTTGAACAAGTTTATTCCATTGATTAAGAATGTGCTGATGGTTACTATGACCAGAATTGCAGTACCCAGTGTGGAAAATGTCTTGAGGGACTTTGTGACAAGAAAAACGGAAGCTGTCCATCTGGTTGCAAACTGAATTGGAAGGAACCCGTGTGTCAAGGAAGATGTTTAGCATCATATTGAGCTATGAGCAATATTTTTGTAGATGTATTTACAAAAGATTTCTATTATATATTTCTAGCTTTAAGAACGTAATACATATTAAAAAGAAAGGAAATAGCTTTTATTTTAAGAAGTAGTACATCTGGAATTAAAAAAAATGAATAAGAAAGAAACAAACGGCAATTATAGAATGTGCTTATGGTTACTATGACCAGAATTGTAGTACCTCGTGTGGAAATTGCCTTGAAGGATTTTGTGACAAGAAAAACGGATCGTGTCTTTCTGGTTGCAAATTGCACTGGAAAAAGCCTTTTTGTCAAGGTAGATGTAACTAGTTATCCAGATTCAATCAATTGTGTACGGAGATGTTGTATTTTATAGACCCTGAGGCCGATGTCCGGTGTGAATACCTGCTGGGGTGAATCCTAGTACACCCTTAATTGAACCAGGATAATTAATTTATTTCCTATGTACAACATAGAGAATTTCGATCAAACTGTTCCTTGTTAATTGTTCAGGTCGTGAAGCCAGTCGCAGAAGATGTTTGTAAGAATTGCTCCATACTGTATGAATACTCGATACAAAAATAAAAAAAATTAAAATTGATACAAGTTAAAATCTAATGATTGGTTTCCTTTATTATCTTTACTTCAAAAACTTCATTTTCTTATACTAGAGTGTAGAAATCAATGCCTTGTATCACTTTTTGTGCTAAATCTCGTATGTTCTAAACAGGTCCAGTCTGTTTAGTATATATGAGTAACTGAAACAACTCTAAGATTGCTATTAAATAAAATTCAATAAAATAACCTTTATTCACAGCTAATTGTGCAACGTACGTGTAACGTATGGTAGCACATACCATATGTTACACATATGTGAAACATACGTAACACACATGTGTATTCCAACCGCATGTTTCACGTACGTGGTACGGCGTATGGATAACATGCGTGTGACAACATACGTTTCACATAACGTACGTGAAACATGCGGTTGGAATACACGTATGTGTTACGTACGTTTCACGTACGTGTAACATACGTAACATACGTAACATACAACGCATGGTTTACATGTGTATTGTCAACCACACGTTAAACGTACGTTAATGAACGCGTGGTTTTCATATGTTTTATCAACCATACGTTCATAAACGCATTGTTTATATGTGTATTATAAACCATACATTACACATATTTCTCACACATGGTTTACATTTATTATCAACCACAAGTTACACATACGTTAATATATGCATGGTTTACATATATTATAATAAACCACACATTACATGAACGTTAATGACAAGTATGAGTATTATCAGCTACGTTACATGTATGTTAATAAAAATTGTTTTACATGTGTGTGAAAAGCTAGCTGTGTTTGAGAAGGCTGTATATTTTCTATATTAATGGTACTTTTACATACATGTACAATAAATGTAGGTCAACTATAATTAAATTCAATCCTTTTTTTTTTTTTAATTTCAATTTCGTTTAATTAATTAGTAAAATTAGTATTGAATTTTAGTCAATAAGTGAAAAAAAATCCCTAAAAGTTTTATTGTTGCTGGGACTATAATATTCTTAAATTGGTGACATTTTCAAATACACAGGAACTTTTTTGTACAAAAGTACTCAGACCAAATACTTTTTTTACTTAATAGTTCAAAGTGAATTTGGAGAACTAATCAAAATAATGTTTAACAATCAACAACCTGTAAATGTGTAATTCATGAAACAGAGTATTGAGACCAACTTGGTCTAAGTATAAAATCCCTCTTAAAACGGGACTCTAGATCATAAGTTGTCTGGATTTTAATGATTATACTGTAATATGTTTTAAAGATTCAACTATTTTCTTTTCAAAAAATAATATCATGTCATGATCTATGATTAAAACCCAATCACCTCTGAAAGCTCACAGGTGTGTGCGTTGTTGACTTGTTGTGCGTGTTTTGCGTATTTAATGTTCCAATTTATTTCACATTGTTTACCTTACGTCCACTTGCATGTCTGTCATGGAGTAATCAGTTCGCATTGGTGTATAGTTTACTCTTAGAGCAGTAAAACATAGTCTACATACAACTACAAGTACACCAATCTCGTAATGTGTATATCGGATATTGGTAGAGGCACATAAAGAGGCACATATCATCGGTAGATATAATCATTCCGAATTCAGGAGCAAAAGCTGAATAAAAAAGAAGAAGAAGAAAATCTCGATAATTTCACAACAAACTCAAATGGGATTCACATAAATAGATATTAGATAATTATACAGTAGGTAGTGTCCGTATAACACTAAAATATGTAAAATATACGTTCCTGAATTTTCACCTCCAATTATTATTTACGTTACGGGTTACGTCACTGGTAAGAAGTCTGACGTCTGCAAGACAGTCTTCTCCAGAACCACTGGCCCTATAACGGTGAGGAATACATAACATCAACAGTTATTTTTTTACTTTATATTTCAGATTGTGTTGCATGTAAACTAACGGGTGTGTTTCTTTTATTTCAGTGTATAACAATGTAGACTTAGTTTACCAAATAATTAAGAAAATGTTGACAAAGCACCACAGCCCAGGAGTGAATCAACACTGGCACTTTATATCCAAATGCAGGTGAGGTTTAAAACATACTGTTATAACAGGTATTCATCGTAAATATATCTTTTAGCATACCAATAAGATGCAAATAAAACCCTCGATGGAAAAGTTTCACCACCCCATGTATTTCTTCATGGAGCATGTAGAGGAAATTAATATCTTTTAGGGCAATATTAGGGTGTATTTTTCAGATGTCTTTGCCTTTTTCATCCTTATGAATATTAATAATATATTTTGAGATTGTGATTTTTTATGTGATTTTAAATGAACACTCCAGGATGGTAGCTGAAGCTCATATGTATCTCCTATGTAAACACCTAAATGTCATGACTGGACTTCAAAACAGATTCTGATAGTTTTACTAGCATTATTGTAATACTCTTAAAAAAGAAATCACGGCAGATTTTCTGATCCCATTGCTTTTAGACTTGCAATTACATATCATAAAATCATGGTAGTGATGTGCATTATACATTTCAATCAAGAGAAGAAAATGTTAAATAAGTAATTTTTCATCTTGTTTGTTTTGCTTTACAAGTCTGAAATGCAGTTTTTTTTTAAACATATATTTTTGTTTTACCTCAAGGACAAGAAGTACATGTATATACTTCGAACAGACACAAAAAAATAGGTCCATGCCAAACTTTGAAAGATTTATGCTGAGGGTAAGTTTTATTATTATATAGAATTGTCAGACACATGGTTATGTCTAAAATTTAACTGTTGTCATTTATATCAGTGATAAGCAATATTTTGTATTAGCTCACCTGAGCTGACATAATCACAAAAAAATGTTTTTTAAAACTAATTTAAAAGTAACCTGAGTCAGTCATGACTTACTGCTATCTGTTTTTGTCCATCATCATTCACTGTGCATTGTCTTGTAAAATTTGAACATTTTCAGTTTCTCTAAAACTGTTGAACTCATATTGACCAATTTTGGCATAAATAAATGCAGCATATGTGGGTGAATGGGAACAAAAATAGCAAATTTCATGGTCCCTGCTTCCTCTGGGGCCTAGGGGATGGAGCTATATAAAACCATCAAAATTAATGCATTAATCTTTAAATCTGGACATCAAGCAAACTGTTAGCATGGTTGTAATGAGCATTGAGTCTTCGACTAAAATTATGGAATTTATGGCCCAGGGTAAGTGATTCAGGGCTTTATTGATCATATAGTGAAAATGCAATGATTCATTGAAAATCCAAATAATACTCCTGGCCAGGAGTTTAAAGCAAACAAACTAAGTTCATGACTATGATGAACAAGTTTCGTTTTCTGAGTTCACTCACAATGCTTCTATTTTAAATTTGTCATGTAGAGAATTATAAGGTAGATACTTGAGGATAGTGAAAAGTCTAGTTTAAAAGATCAATGTTTTTAATACTAAAAAAAAAACTGTAGTTATTCGACACTATTAGTATCCTCCTGCAAACAAAGTTTGGGGGAATATGTAGGAATCACCTTGTTCATATTCTGTTTGTCTGTCTGTGCAAACATGTCTGGTCCATATATTTCTTACGGAGGAACATTAGAATCTACTACTCCACACAAAGATTATTCATGACCTGAGGGTGTGTCATGACCCTGACCCATGGCCAAGGTCATTTGGGCAAGTTCAAGTTCATAATTTGTGTCCAGTCCATATATTTCTTACGGTTAAACTTGGCAAGCTCCCATTTTGCAGAAATATTGCTTATGACCTGAGGATGTGTCATCACCTTAACCCAAGGTCATTTGGGCAAGTTCATGGTCACTGACAGAAAAAAATCATAATTCGTGTCTGGTCCATATCTTTCTTATGGATAAACTTGGTGAGTTCCCATTTTACACAAAGATTGTTTATGACCTGATGGAGTGTCATGACCTTGACCCAAGGTCATTTGGACAAGTTCAAGGTCACTAACAGAAAAAATTCATAATTCGTGTTCGGTCTGTGTCTTTCCTATGGAGAATAATTTTGGATGTTGGGAGTATCCACTTCACACAAAGATTGTTTATGACCTGAGGGTACATGTGCCATGATCCTGACCTATAAAGTCACTGTAGAAAAAATGGATAAATAATGCATCCATACTTTCCAACAGAGAAATACTTGAAAACTCTTAATGTTTAAACAAATTGTTAATACCTCTTAGATCCTCAAATACTAGTATTAGTGACTTGGCATCTTCTCTGGAAAAATCAGTGGGGGGTATTTGTCCATTTTGGACAGTTCTTGTTTAGTTCTGAAGGGAATCAACTAAGAGCTATATGTGGAAAATAATAATGTTCAGAAAAAACTGTGTTTTTCCATATGCAAATTCATTTAATATTTTCTTTTTCTTTACAGATGAAAGGGAATTGTAGAAGAATGAATGGATGTTAAAATCTCAACATTAAATTTGGCCTAAATTTGAATATGTCTTTTGTTGTGATTGCCTAAAGAGCAATTAGGATCAGGAAATTTGAGGTGAAGGATATCCAGATATGTACCTTCAAAATGTGGATCATTCAACAGATGAAAAGAAAATAAGCCCTTGAAGAAAATTATGTCAAATGCATGAAATGAATATTTTAATTGCACATTATTTTTGTTTCACATATGTTTACAATATGTGAAAAAGAATATTCAAAACATATGTTTAACCATGGTTTGACAGATGTATGGTACTTATACATTTATCATATGAGCAGTGTATACAAACCATGTTAAACGCATGTTTCTCAAAACATACGTTACACACACGTTGCACGTATGTTATTCATACGTGAACCGTATGAATAACGTACGTGTGCAACATGTGTGTAACGTATGGTAGTCAATACGTATGTGTAACGTACGTGTCACGCATGATATTCATACGTGTGAAAACGTATGTTTAATGTACTTTGCTTTTTTCATGTGATACGTACGTGAAGTCACGTATGTATCACATACGTTTAACGTATGTGATACGTACGTGGCACATTTTGCTGTGTTTGAATAAGGATTACATTAATTTTGAAAAAAAAAAATAACCACTGTGAATTACTGAATGTGCTGACGGTTACTATGACCAAAATAGCGGTACCCAGTGCGGAAATTGTCTTGAAGGACTTTGTGACAAGAAAAACGGAAGCTGTTTCCCTGGTTGTAAACTGAGTTTGAAAGAGCCTTTATGTCAAGGTAGATGCGGAATATTATATTCAATATTCTATTTAATTCTTGTGTTTAGAACTTTCAGCTCGACTTTAGATATATCGACGATTTTATCAAGTAACAATAGTTACTTTTATTCATATGTCGACTCGATATATATTCCAGTGAACTCGAAATAAAAGACACTACCGAGTCTGCTACAACTGTTTCATAATTGACTACAGACTATTATGGCCTACTAGTAACTAAATGGTATGACAGACGGGATGACTTCAGCTTCTCCATTGTCAACTTTTCTTATTTATGCAGTAATATTTTAACATAACCTGCATATGGTGTTTATGTCCCCAACTGATTCAATACGCAAGAGCACGCTCTGAGGACGATAGTTTTTCTTAAACCAATGCAGGTTACTGAAAAATAAGTTGATGCTACAAGGATTTCAACAACCCCGTTTAAAGTAAACTTTGTGTAATTTCTATGGTTGTTCTTATTTTGTTTCAAAAAATCGTTAAGTTGTATTTTGTCTGGCATGTTTCGTACCATGTTAGGTCATTGTCTTTTTACTAAATTTAACTACGGAGTGCTCTGCTTATCTGACCAATACATAAGGCTCACGGAGGGTGTGAGCAGTCAACAGGAGATGCTTAGTCTTTCTAGGCGCTCCCTTACCAAAGTACTTTAGTTTTCTATTGTTAACTTTATCTTACTGTAGTATCAAAGTTTTTACTTTAGTAAATCAAAGTATTTTTATTATGGATATCTGATTTTTATTTTTTTTTGTTCTTTAATTCATATATGCACATTTTTCATATTAAATGGAACTATCACTTGTATGTTTCCAAATTATTTCCACGTTTTACACCACTGTTATTAAAAATAAGAGATATTAAGCCTTGACATCTCCAAAAATTTTCAAGTAAATCAAAGTATAAAAGTATTTTTTACTACAGTTCACTTTAGAAAACTATAGATAACTAAAGCAAATTTTGCTAGGGCTCCTCCTACCTTTGGTGTTTCCAGGGTATTTTCGCTGTTAACGATTCTTTTTGTTTTAATGGATTTATGAGATTGATCACTGTTCGTTATCGTCACATTTTACGAGAGGTTATCAGAATGTTCGTGGAATAGCGCCATAAAATGAACACTGATTGAGGTACATCAATGAATTTTTAAACATTTTATAAGCATCATCTTTTCTATCTATAAAATAAACTTTAAATCATAAGTTTTATTTGTAATGAATTGTTAATGTTTGTGTAAGCAACGATATGTCCAGGCGGCGGAACCTCGAACATGACGTATTTTCTACTTGAGTGTAACTGAGAAAAAACGTTCTCTATATGAGCTTTGCCATTCGAATATATCGTTTATTCACTGAAGTGATATGACACAACTATTCCGTAAAATTTGCAATTTTTAACTCAGTCTATAAGTTCTTTGAAATATTATGATAAACTTCATATGGAATATCTAACCCATTAAGTGATTAAAATGACGTCAAAAAAGGTGTGTGTGTTTTTGCTTTATTCTATTAAGTTTCACCCCCTCGAAAACTGGCATAGAACTAGACAATATTTTATCTGGCTACAGAGAAATAAAAAGCATCCATACTACTTATTTTTAGCGCACATTTAATGTCGATTTGAAATCAGGGCGTTCAAAGTCAGTCACGTCGAACAGTGACGTTTATCATGTGTTTTCAATTTTCATTAAGGCATATTTTTCTATATATAGACGTCACTTGATGACGCCGTAGTGAAGTGTTTCTTTAAGCAAAAGACTCATTGACGTCTTATGAACGGATTTTTATAGTAAATTGTATATCCTTGGTTTTTTTTTCTGATTATCAATGATAAACTTTACCCTAAAAGTGTGATATTGCAGAATAACAATCTACAGGTAAACTTCGGTATCTCGACATCGGATATGTCGACAACCTGGGATATGTCGACGTCCGTCCGCGGTCCCGGCAGTATTTACTATATAAATGATTTGCAAAAACTCTGATATGTCGACCTCGGTAATCTCGACAACCCTGGTTATCTCGACGTATATTCACAGTCCCAAGAGCAAAGTTTACCTGGTATATGTCGACATCGGCAATTTTCTGCTCCACTGAACCTAACTGTTTGTCAAATAGGGTCGCTCGTCACGCACGGACGGCTCCGGGTATCTCGACGTCGTCAAAAATTCACACCTTTCACACCCATGTTTTGACTGCACGCTGCTTAGTTAATTCTATAGACTGTGTTTGTAGGTGAATCCAAAGCCCCCTCGGCGTCTTTGAGACGTTAATTGCTTAATGTTCAGCTTGGGTAATATCACTGATAAATCTACACGATTCTGCTTAAATTTACAGGTGTTTATTTATGTCGAAACCTAACATAACTTTTGAAATTGAAAAAGATAACTAAATTACAAAGAATAATAAACATATTGAATAAATTCAAACTAAAGAATTAAACGATGTTCTAATATTTTGTAGTTAAAATGCATTCAACAGGAAATAATCCGATTAACGACACGATTAACCGAATCATCCATAGTTCATGCATCTGTAATATCACTACGTTAATTTAGATACACAAATCTCTTAAAAAATTAATATTAATGCACATTCTTCCTGAATGAAATAAGAAAAAAATAATTACGCATTTAATATGTTTTCGTATCTCGGATGTCGACTTTATCATGTTTATACGGTTCGGTTCGAAGTTTATAGAGCGCATTTCGTATCCTGTTCTGACAAAAAAGCAAGTAGCCAAGTAACACGCGAATGCTGGATGGAAAACTACAAAAATTTAGAACGATTTCGATAAAGAGAAAGAACAGGTTTTATAAATAAGATTTTTTAAAAATAACTTCTTAGAGGGATTGCTGAAATAAGTTGACCTACAGTCTATATTGAAGTCATGTACGTATAATAAGCTTATACACATGTATGTGAAATCTTGGACGTCAAGTCTCAACTCTGATATCTCGACACCTCGGATATCTCGACATTTTCCGATGGTCCCGTCGATGTCGAGATAACGAAGTTTACCTGTAATTGCTATCTGAACATACCTGCGCATATCCAGATCCTATTTATCAAAATTAAAAAAAAAAAAAAAAAGAAATGACACAGACGAGCTTTCGATCTTTTTGAGAAGGTTTATGTATTTTCTTTGATTTAACAAAGAACTGTGAACAAAAGTGTTGTCCTGCCGCCTACCTTCAACTCAATTTTCAAAAGTAAATATATTTATTTCATTCTTCATTATTATATAGATATCTATATTATCATTGAGTCAAATGCTGACTGACGTTTTTCATACTAATTGTTAGGCCATTATTTACACACTGAATTGTCGACAGATTTTTCCGTTATTTCCCGATCATGACAGGGAGCATACGGCGGGTGTGACCGGTCGGCAGGGGATGCTCACTCCTCCATGGCACCTTATTCCACCTCTGATGTTTTGGATGTTCGTGTTTGCACTGCTCCTATTTTGTAATGTTTAATGGACTTTTGAGCTTGAATACGGTTCGTTATCTCCATATATTTCATTACAGACAAAAAACTGCAAAAATGGTCATTTAATCACCAATATAAATGAGATTACAAAAAGATACGTTATTAATTTTTATATTGAATTTTACCTAATCAACTTACGGAACGATTTAAAGGTCATTTATCCATTTTCATCCATATTTCAAAATCTGGTGATGTTTAAAAACCCGATTTCAATTGATAAATTTTTCAACCACCCTTATGAAAGGAGTTATAAATAAAAGCAGTTATCTTTTTGACACTTGTTTATCAAATAATAATGACCTCTTCTTTGTATTTAAACACGTTTTGATACCCAAATTGCCATTTATATTGAATTAAGCGGGTATAAAATATAGGCAGGAATCAATAGTTAGACAGCGTTCATACGGTCTTATCCGAAGGACTGACCTCCATGTCCCACAGTGGGATTCGAATCCGCGACGTAAGGATTAACTCCTTACTCCGCGACTCTAGAGCAGACGCTCTACCACTGCGCCGCGCGGGTGACTATCTGTTCTTGTTATTTTCTTTTTATCTCGTAGCCTACTAGGAATTTTAAAGCAAGAACATACTTTCATCATTTGTTAACTAGTAAAATTTCAGAACTAATAGCCTGATCATACATGAAATCAAATTCTAAATGGAATGAACGAAACAAGATAATACTGATTTTTAAGGAATAACAAATTGTACTATTGGATTTTTAAAAAAAAAAAAAAAAAGAATGTATTGATGAATTTTATTACCGGAATTGCAGGACTAAGTGTGGTGAATGCCGTAGTGAATTTTGTGACAAGAAAAACGAAAGCTGCTTAAATGGTTGCAAAATAAACTGGAAAGAACCCCTATGTCAAGGTAGGAATGTTTTCCTACTGTTTGGTAAGAATACTCTACATTTCTTTCCATTGCTTATTAAAAATTCTCTGGTAAATCCAAAGGACCGTATCAGAGGAGTTAGAATGAATGGTGTTCAATTAAAGTCTCAATATATGTTTCGTTGTGGACTTTATCATAAGTATACACATACACGTATTTGTCCACTAAATAAATGTGGTTTTATATCGAAAGTTAATTTTATGTCAGTAACATTACTGGTTAGGTTGTGGAGTTAGATGTCAATGACACTTGGATGTCCTTTTTCCTTTGTAAGGGCCGCAAGGATGCCTGGCTCCTCTGGTCATCTCCAGTAATGATGAAACAAGGGTATTGTTATCTTTTTTCTTGAGCACATTTTCAGGTTATGGTTCATCCTCGGAAGTAGTTGGCTCTGGAAGGTTAGCCCCCCCCCCCCCCCGCACAGTTGTTTCATTAACCTCTCAGGTGGTTCGCATACAATCTGGCTTTAGAAGTAAAGGGTCCCCGGTCAGCTGGTGGTGATTCCAAATCCTCATCAACACCCCTGGGTTCCATTTCGTGCAGAATTTCCAGAATAACTTAAAATATCATGAAAAAATAAATATTAAAAATCATGTAGATTAACAAGAAAAATACTTTTTTTTTGAAAAAAAAGTGGAGGGAAACTGCCCTCCCGAAGTGATACGTTTTTGTTTTTTATGCATTTATAGCACATGTGCAATATACTTTACTATTTATGAAGTCAGTGTAAGTTATTGTAAGGCCTATTTGTATGTATGTATGCACAAATGTAAAAAAAGGGTTTTATTCAGTTAGTATAAGTATCCTTTAATATACATATAACTTACAATGGCTCTCTGGCCTTTCACATAAGAGCCCTCGACTTTGGCGGGAAGGTAATGGTTGCATTATCGTTCTTGAACCTCTGTAAGGAAAGAGGGATTTCCGGATTTGAATCGATCTGCAGACGAGTTCTGGCTCCTGAGTACCAATTCTCCTGAAGTTTTTTTGGGTCCCTCTCTAGCTGGGCCTTTCAAAAGCGCAGGGAACACAAGCGGTTATTCTCCGTAGGCACAATGTTCTCACGGAGACAGAAAATTGTCAAGTTTTTCTTCTGCCCGCATCCTTTGGAAATCAAAAGAAACTCAGGCCGGATTCCTTCCTCTGCCTACTGTTACACCCAAAGGCGGCACAAAACGGCATGATCCCACTATCATAAATCTGGTAACTATCCCACTATCATGAAAAATGAAGATAACGAACAGTATTCAATCTCGAAAGTCCAATGAAACGATACGAATTAGGAGCAGAGCAAACACGGGCTTCAAAATTTATAGATGAGATCAGGTGCCATAGAGGAGTAAGCAACCCCTGCCGACCGGTCACACCCACCGTGTGCTCCTTGTCATGATAAGAAAAAATGGAAATATCCGTAGACAGTTCAGTGTGTAAATAATGGCCTAACAATCAGTATGAAAAACGTCTGTCAGCATTTGACTCAATGACAGGTTGTATGTGCTGACAAGGTCATTGTATCCGAACTCGCAAAATCAGCTTCGTTTGAATTTTTAATCATTTTGGTTTCTTTATTTCACATATAAACAATTCATTTTCAATTAAAATTTTGAAACTCTACATGCAAGTAATGTCCTTTAATCTGTTTTATTTATAGAATGTGCTGACGGTAAATATGGCCAGAATTGCAGCACCCAGTGTGGAAATTGTCTTAAAAAATTTTGTGACAAGAAAAACGGAACATGCTTATCTGGTTGCAAACTGAACTGGAGAGAGCCTTTATGCCAAGGTAAACCTTTTGATAATTTAAGCCTGATTACCCTATATATTTTTTATTTACAATAACTCCATATGTTTTTACATGTAGCATATATTTGTAGTTCGTGATATTATTTTGTTATACATTTCATAATCAGTCTTTTTTTAAACTTAAGAATGTATTAACGGCTACTATGACCAGAATTGTAGCACTTTATGTGGACGTTGTCGAGAGGGATATTGTGACAAAAAATGGAACTTGCTTAGAAGGTTGCAAAACAAACTGGAAGGAACCTCTTTGCCAAGGTGAATATGTCTGAAATGTTTTAACCATATTTAAAAGGAATACTCATTAAGAGAGAGAGTTTTTTCTTAAACGTTTCTTAATTAAGATGGAGAGTCTTGTCATCTTTTCTCTCTTTTCAATTAATATTTCCTTTATGAACAGAAATCTTCGAACAGACTAGGCTAAGAAGATTTTTAAAAAAAAAAAAAAAATAAATGTTAACATAAGAAATTTTCCATTGGGTTCATTTTCAAAACTGTTAGGTTCATTTTCAACACGATCATTAAAGATATTCTGATAAATTAATGCAGCAATATTTAAATCTTGTTTACTGTCACTTACATATTGGTAGAAATTTAGACAAAAAAATTATAAACACCTCAGGTATACATGTAGACCAAACTATATGCGTCAGAAGCACATTAAAAGAAGAGACCAGAAGTTAAACGAAGCAATTTGAGGAAAGGGGAAAGGGTGGTGGCGTAACTTCAACAAATTCAGTAAAATTGCAATATAAGGAATAGATTTGCACAATTTATTTTGGCGGTATACTCCAACATTTTCTCCATCTTTCCAATACCTAAGTATTACATCTTCCGTATACTCTTAGCGTTTATATAAACATCGGTCTAAGCTGATGCATCACTTCAGTTTCTCTCTTAGCATATATTTGTCCGGAAGTTTGTGGATAGTTGTGTTCTTCTTTGAAATATTTCCAACGATTCTTTAAGAAGTGAACATATGTTTTGTACTCTGTATTTATAATTATGTTACAACCTCGTTGATCTGACAGACAATTGTTTACGTGAAGACGTTAAAATTACGACAAATAGCATGCAATTAGTCAAGCAGATACAAGTTTTACTACACATTCATAATTTTCAAAATTATGTTCATTTGAACATCTAACAGGTCTTTGTCTTTTTATGATATCTAGTTAAAGGCTGCTCATCGTTTCTTAGGTCACAATCTAGGACGACCTATTTTTGACAACTTAAACTCTGAATCGTCCTAAATAGATCTTCTGTATCATATTAGACAAGTTTGTATATATATATATTTTTAAATATTTTCAATTTTTTGGCCACTATCCTAAAACTCCAACTTAGAATGTGTTGATGGATTATATGACGAAAGCTGCAATTTGCAATGTGGAAATTGCATCCAAGGAATTTGTGACAAGAAAAAAGGAACCTGCACTAAAGGCTGCTTACAGGACTGGCAGGGACCTATATGCAATGGCAAGATTAATTCTTTTTCATTTATCAGAATTCTTGAGTGACATTAAATGACGAGAGAGAAAAATGGTTTTTTTTTATTTGGTAAAGATATTGAAATATACACATTATCATGAGAAGATGAGTGTTTGTTAATTTCTATGCTGTCTTGCATATGAAATGATTTTATAATTGTCTTATAATAAGAATATATAATTACTCAAATCAAAAGTGTCCGTTTTGACAACAGAAATAAAAAGAAAAAAGGGGGAAGAGAATAAGGCTTCACGAAAGAGAATGTCGAAAAACAATGCTTTAAAAAAATCAAAACATGTGTTTCATCGAACTGAGTATTGACTGAAATTTGCTTAAAATGAAAAGAGTGGTATCTGAAAACTTTAATAGTCGAGAATATTATTTACAGAGTTTTATCAATAAAATTATATCTTGTTAAATAAGAAGTAATCATCACTTGCTTTTTAGTTTATACTACAAGGGAATCAAGAACAGATGGTAAGTACTTCTATAATTAATTCATCGTGTTTTTTAAATAAATTTTATAACACCGAACATTAAGGATATAGTAAATGAATATATTTGTGTTTATGTCCAAAGGAGACATATTGGTATCGGATTTTATTTTGTTCAAAACAACTCACTAACACTGTACAACCAACGTTTCTCTTGAATTGCATATAAAATATATAAAAAAATGACAACATTGAAGAAAATGAATGAGGGATGTAATCTACATTTTTGGTACAAACCATTGTTTTTTCAGAGGAGTTTTCTAAAACGTCCTTGGTCGTCATCTCCGTCATTTCAACGCTTCTTGGTGTATTACTTCTCAGTACACTGATCATAGTTATATATCTCAAAAGAACAAGATGTCTGCAACAGAACGCAAGAGAACACAGCAATACTGACCATCTGTCTAGCAAGGATACAGAAGAGAAGTATGATGAGTTAACAGGCGGAAAAGAAGATCACCATTACACATCCATTAATTCCACTAACAGAGAATCAGTCTACCAAGAAATACATACTTATGGAAATTCTGAATTTAATGAGGTCATATAAAAACTTTCCCTTTTCTAATATTAATTTTACAATTTTACACACTGGCCAAACCCGTTGGAGTTCTGATAATTGAAAATAACTGTATCTATATCCTGATTGATAATGAAAATGAAATGTATTCCTCAAGTAATGATGTTTAAATGAACTTTATCTTTATTCTTTTAGTATTCACTGAAACCTTTTTCATCTTCTGTTTACTCCAAATAAACTCTGGATTGAAATAAGTTGAATCGCATGAAATACACACGTATTATACTCCACACTTTATTATAATTGAGGAAGTTTTGGCAAGAAGTCATTTTTTTTTTGTGTTTTGATTTTCATATAAATAAATGATTTTTTTTTTATAACAGTGGAATTATGGTTTGTTTTAAAAAATCACAGACATTGATTACAGCGCAGCTAGGTTAAGGACTCCCATATATACGTCAGCCTATGCAGAGGTTCGGGAAAGCTATTATGACGTCACATTAAAACAATACAAATGAATCTCGATGAATAAATACTATATGTTCTTTTTAAAACACACTAAATACTTTCGTTTCTAATAAATATTATAAAGATAAATGGATGTACAACTTATCTTGCCATAATAGCACTTAGCATATGTAGAATGAAAGCCAGTTTGATTTCGCTGTACTTACTGAGATGACGTCATTTCTTAGTTTGACACGCAGTTTCTCTGCACTTGAGGCGTGGATCAAGCTTTTATCTTACCTTGTAAAAATAAAAATAAATGCGAAACACGCGTAATCCGACCAAAAGTGAGACATATTCTGAAATATATTAATCCACATTTAATTGTCAAACTAAATTGATGTAGACTTTATATAAAGTCGTAGGGCGCACATTTGTACAGTAACGTGCTAGAATAACAGGTTCAGCCCCTCGAAAATATCAAAAGTTCAACGATATCCGCTTCACTATGAATACTGAATTTTTAAACACGTGTAGGTATTATTCCTACTCTTCTGAAAAGTGCTGGGAGCTGGTTGTGCATTGTTTATTTATTCCGTAATGTAACATTATTTCAATGCGTATTACATTTTTGTCTAGAGTTTATGGACAGACGGCTTATTTTAAACAATTCCCGAACATGAGGAAGTTGCTCCCAGTACTTTTCGTGTTAAGGAATTTGTTTCAAATAAAACAGAATAAATTTTATAGCGAAAAGATGCCCGTATATCGTTGAACTTTTTCGATCTTTGTAACAGTACATAAATGTTCTAATTTTAATCCTGTCACGTGACAAACAGCTGATGTAAGCGATGTCGCTTTGGCCGAACTCAGCAGAGACCCGATATATACAAGTGCAAACACTACAATTCACATTTATGAAAACTAATGCTGTTAAAAAATATTAAAATTGTATTCATTTTCCCTGAATATATTAGGGTGTATATTTTATGGGCGTCCCTAACCTAGCAGCGAGGGATATAGTTATATACATTGAGCAATGGGGTGCATGTGTTTTATTAAGTGACAGAGAGGATAAATACACAAAATGATAATAAAAAAAAAACCGTTTATTTAGTTAAAAGAGAATTATACAATTTTCTTTCCTTTTTTCAATTAATTAATAAATCGTATTTAAAAATTGAGCAGAGGACTGATAGATGAAAGAGATACAGATATGATTCTGTTCCATTCTGGTTAGGTTCAATAAACTTTTTTTTTACCAAAAAGGAAATGCATGTTTATGTATTAGGTTTCAATACTTTAGCATTGAATTTGTGCAAGTCATGTTTTCTTTCTCTTCATTTCCCATACCGGAAATTTCTTGATCTTGACCGACGTCCGACTGATTATCAGTATTTAATCATTCTAATTTTGAGGTCTGAAAATCAAACAGACTGAGCCCAAAATGATTTTAAAATGAAACAAATCCCCTATCCCTACCCCCTATAAAATGTAATTTATAGTATGTTTTTCTTAAAGCAGACGTTCTACAGATAAAAAAAATATGTGAAGATAACAAACATTGACTTAAAAAAACTAAAAAAAAAAAAAAAATCCATAAACAATACAAAATTGTGAGGAGGGCATAAACCACACAGTCCCCTGAAAATTCCAGAGGTGGGATCAGGTGCCTAGGAGGAGCAAGAATCCTCTGTAGAACGATTATTTATTTGCACGCATATGTATTTTAGACTACATGCCCCATAAGGATCACATACATGTTTTCATAAAATCTTCTCGAGAGTTATAAAAATAAATCATATTTCTAATACCCATCTTCCCCGATCAAAAAACTATGTTAAGGCTTCTCGAAACTTTAAAATGTGTTCAAAATATAATATTGCATGACGAGATGGTTTTGGTTTTAATTTGTAAGCAATGTACTCAGGTACAACCAAATTATAGAGAGGGTTTTCTCGGCTATATATTAACATATTTGTTATGGTATCGAGAGATTGTTGAACAAGTGACGGTCATATATGATTTTTTGACGTGTTTCATGTAAATCGCGTCGGTGCAACAGACCACCACAATTAGTTTTAACTTTCTGTTATATAAATAAATTTGTCGTATTCTTATGTACCCGAGATGTGCTTGGGAAAAGACATGGTGTTACTTGGTTACAGAATATATAAGGAGAAGTTTAACCTACCATCACATTTGGGAGATTATCAACACAATACTGTAATATGTATTCATTTTTCCCAAGCAAGATTCAGTCAGAGAACAAACTTATCATTTAGATTTTCACAAAAGATAGATTAATCTTCATAAGTCTCCTGCGCCAAACTCTTTAATACACACACACACACACACACACACACACACACACACACACACACAATAAATTCTACCTCAAACCACAGGTACATTTCAAAAGTGTATTTTTCGTTAGCATTTTAAACACGCGCAGGTATGTTAAGGCAGTACCCAGATCATTTTTCGACGAATTTAGACTTTTTTCGTAAAATGTAACATTGATAAATCGGAAAAGCCTTAGAGAAAACATTTACTATTATTATCCATTGTATAGACGTCATTGAGTCTTAGGCTAAAGAAGCACTCCACTACGACGTCATCACGTAAAGTGTATAAATAATAAAATTGCCTTAATGAAAAAGTGAAAAGTTCAACACTACCCCGGGGATAAATCATTTCTTTTGGTGAAAATAATTATGTAAAAACATCACTGGGCCATGAAAAGTGCTGCTAGAATCCTACTCTCCCCACAAAGGAAAAAAATATTCCAAAGTTTCGCATGAAATCTTACCAAAATTTTTACATTTTATACATACGATCAAGGAATTGTTATCAATTCATGTTAACCATACGATTCTAGCAGCACTTTCCAAGTACTATAGAATACAAGCTTTCGATACAAACAAAAATCATGTTTCAAAGTATTTTGCGTAGTGTTGAACTTTTGCATCTTTGTTGTTATAGAATGCAGAGGAAAGGCTGATCGGGATTTCAAAGCATTGCCTGTGTTCATTATAAGAAAACATGGTAAGAATATATCAGCGTACCTGATTCTTAATCTTTAATTCCTTATGAATCACGCATAACATTCACGGTATATGCTTTAAAACTCCCATTTCATCTATTTGTTTACATGAATTCTCGTCACGTTTAATTTCACTCGGCAAATATTTGATCAATAGATATGACGTCATGGGTTTGGTATTTAATCCCCGTACTAAATAGTTAGCTATTTATACCACCCAAAAACGACAAGATTTAGTTTATATTATGTTTTGAATGATTCTTTTCATTTCTTTGACCTGGAATTAAACTTTAAACATAGATATTAAGAAACCATTATTTCTAAAGTTCACGTCATACAACTTACTATGACGTCATATTGTAAAGGCAAGTAGGATTTTTCTGGGTGTAGCCTTAACATACCCGCGCACTCAATTTCAATCAAGAATAATTAGGCAACCCTTTTTTTCCCTAAAGATTCGGACATATTAGATTTTAAAAGAGAATAAAGAAATAGGAGTTTTGCAACAACGTTCTGACAATTTACATACATTTTGAAAGAAGATGTAAAATTTATGACATCTTTCACGTCACAATAGGTAGTTCAGAGAGCTGAAGACACAGAGTGCACTGTGATATTCGATGGGAAGACAACCTACCTGCGTAATGCAGTAAATATAGTAGCGGAGAATATGATCACTGGTTTTATTAGCGGTATAAGATCAATCAGAATTTTGTATAATTTCGTACAATTTTAAAATAAAATAATACCTAGGACAAACAGATACTGTAATAATTAATTGTTTAAAAAACACAGAATCTTCAATATCTTGCATGCATTAAAAAAAAAATAAAAAATAAAATAAAAACTAACTAAAGAAAGAAATATCCTTAATGTTTTTGTAAGAGGGCACAATCCGACCTGCACACATTTTTAGAAGGGTTTTTTTTTGTTTCTGCTTTTGTGTTTATTAGTTTTTTTGTTTTGTTTCTTTTTGTTTGTTTTCTTTTCTTTTTTTTTGTTGCGACTTAGAAAAATATAGAAACAAATCAGTCAGATTTCCCCTCAATGGTTACTGCTCAGTAAATGAGATGTCTTTGTTTTTGATAAGCCAATGTTAAATTGCCATGGATTGTTTCTTACATATAAATATGCGTTATTCTGTATTCTATTAGCACAAAGATTCACAAACACTACCTTCTTTAACCTAAAACAGTTGTCTGTGACATATGTTGAACTTGCACCCAACGTGAAGATGATGATGCGCAATATTATTCCCATTAGTAATGAAAAGTTTTGTATATAATTTCACTAGTTTTCCAACTTTCATTCGGTCTATTGGAATTACGTAGGTGATAGTTAACAATTCTTTGATAACTGACTGCAGGGGTACCTCTACCATCAGTAAAGTGATGTGCGGATTTAAAAAAATGTATATAAATTTGGAATTATTCTGTTTTTATTCATTGTTAGTTGGTATTAAGCAATAAGTATATTAATTCTCTGACACAAAATCGTTAATTAGAAGGGGAAATATGCAGGTTATCTCAATAAGTTGCGAGCATAACTTGCAAATGTTGATTTATCAACTTACATACTCAGGGTGCGATAAATATCTCATAGATCTTCCAGTATGAAATAAATGCATGAAAGCATAGGTATACTTTATTAACAATGATACAGCTATAGGGATTTGACAGTTTTAGTTTCATTCCCTAACAGATATTAATTTTTTGGTTTATTAAAATTTGGGACTTTAGTTTCCAAAGTTGTTCATACTAGCTAGTATCAATGCCTCCTATGTAATGAATTTAATGAAATATATAAGTATAGAAAAAGAAAATAAAGTTAAAAAGTAGCGAACACGGATTAATCTCATAAATCTAGTAAAGAATACGAGTAATTAACAAGGTAAAAACACGGACCTTAGGGTAGAATTACGTGCTAAGGAGTAGAAAACATCCCCTACCAAGCAGTCACGACCATCCATAAAAACTATTTATTTATCAGGTGAACATCCTAGCCCGTTGTCAAATTAAATATAAAATGTTAGACAAAACACAACCCAACGATAGGATGTCTTTGCAAGCAGGACCATTATTACGACCATAGAAATTGCAAAATGATTACATGAAACGAAGTTTCTGAAATCTTTGTAATGCAAATTTGTCTTTAGCCTGCTTTGATTTAAAAGTTGTATACCTTACACTCAAAATAAGCTTGAACATACATTTACCTCTTGCCGCGGGGATCTGTACATTGTGCTTATGATTAAGTTATGCTTTCTTAAGCACTAGATACTAGTTGCAGTAATTAAACTGTTGATATTTGGATAGAAATTTCATATCTCGAGATTGAATAATTACCTGCAATTACTGCCCAATATGGTTGTCTTTGGTACAGTCTCTACGGAAACTGATGTTGTAGCCGCTGTACAACAACAATTCACTTCAAGTAATAATTTATGGATCTCTGACTTTCAAGTGAAGCTAAATTACCCGATGTCTTTCCCCTACCAGTTATCTACTGTTATGATGCTATTCTGATGCATGAATTATAAGTATTTGGCTACATGCAAGATAAACAGCGCAGCTCTGTTAAGGCTGCATAAAGGGGGCGGGGCCTAATTACACGGGAAATGCTTACTGTGACATCACACAAAAATAGCAATTCCTCACAATATAAAAAAATGAAATAATTTGCGATTTTAAACTGCTTATGAATAATGAACTACATCAAAACTTACCACTCTTATTCATTTTTTTCTCTAGCTAAATCCCAAACAGCAAGATATAAACAAGTCACTGATCGCAATGCACTTGTCGACATGACGTCATCACGGTAAAATTTGACGCATTTTATGTGCAGTGAGAGGCGGATCAAGTAATATTTTCTCAGTGAAAAATGCATTTCATTATTAAAGAGAATATTATTTGCAAATGTTACTTCGACTATTAATACAAATCTAAAACCTTTGTTTAGTGCCATCATTTAAAAACTATCTAGAGAATGTATTGAATTAATTTTTCCGTGTTTTTTGTACAGGGTTTGCATGTTTCACGCCGAGGTGCCCCATGAAATCGCGTTTTCGCAAGGGCATACGGTTTACAGATCTTGACCATTTCTTAGATATACATAACGAACACATTCCTTATCTTGAAAAGTGCTGCTGCTTTCCTGAAATCGAGTGTATAACTTAATAAATACATAAAATAGTTGATAAAGATCACACATATTTCGACTAGAGCTAAATAATTTGAAGTTTAAACTAATAAATTACGAATTCTATTTAAAACAGCAGCACTTTCCATCAACTACAAGATATGTAGAAACAACTTATTGCTTAAATTTTTAATTTGGACTAGGGTATGCCCTTGCGATATTGAAATTTGTTCATGACCTACATACAGAACACATTAAATACATTTATCACGTGCCTGTCAAATAACATGACCAAACCAAATTCAATACAGAGCAGGGTATACAATGTTATTTCAATTAATATTAAATTCATGTGATGATCTAGTAGCTTTACAAAAATAAATTCGGTTTAAAAAGGTATGTATTTATGCACGTTCATATTCCGTTGATTTCCTCGTAGTACGCCTTAACATTCTCGGCTATGTTAAGGAAGGAAATGGAAAATGCGATCTTACGTACATACTTAATACGTATTATTTTTAAAAATCTTTGTAACAAAGTAACTGTAAAAATGTAGGACAGGTAATATAGATATCCATAATGGATAGGTTTGTGGCTTACTCAGTACCAGTTACATCGCATGTATCAGCTGTGTGTCACGTAACTTGTATAAAAATAGAATTGTTCAGCTTAATGTAGAAAATGGGGCTAGTGCAAGGGCATACGCATGTTTTTAGAGAAAAAAAAATGATACATATTAAAAAAGATTAACATCGACTTCCCGAAAAGTGCTGGGAGCTAGTTTGAGCTGTTTCGGAAATACTCGTAATTTTGCCGAAAAGGCGTTTAATAGCCCAGAATTTCCACTTCGCTTAAATTCTGTCATGAATAAGAATAATGTTATGCCGACCAGAATCAGCTCCCAGCACTTTTCAAAATATACATGAAATAAGCAATTGATATTCCATATTTCAGCTCAAACAGTCTAGTCTATGCCCTTGCACTTTTGACCTTAATCAGGTATACACTCATCGTGTTAGCGATATTCTTGACATACTTTGTCTTTGTGCAGCTCCATAGCACCTAGATATATTGATAATCTACATTATTGTTTTAAATAAATTATTTCCTTTTAATTTTATTGATTAGATTTAAACATTAGCAATGGTTTAATATTTATTTAAGCACTTTTGTAATTATTAAACTAATGGATCCACGCCTCTAGATCACTTGTACTGCGTCAAGTCAAGGCTAGTGACGTCATTTATGAAGCAAGATTTGCTTCTAATAACTAAGCAGTACAGTTATCAGATGTTGTGATTTTACATGCTTTTATAAATAATTGATAAAATAAATGAATGCAAGATGTTACTTACGCATTATAATGTGGTTAAATAGATTTTTGTCGCTTGTTAAATTTTCAATGACGTCACAATGAAACTTCACATACGGTGCATCACAGATGTGAACTCAGGCCTTCCTTAACAAAGCTGAGTTGCTGCGAGAGCCAAAAATATTTATTGTTTCATCTAAAAACCACATTTCCACATTCACCTCATAACGTCCGCCAGAAATCTGAGAAAAGACAAAGTATACATAAAATATATTTTTTTTGTAAGATTTTGATTCTCCGATATTATACTGCTATATGTAAACATGTCTAATTCAATAGACAAATCTGTTGGAATAGATAAAAATATAAATATTGAAAGTAAGCTATGATACTTGATCGGGAGAATGTGTGAATAAAAATAATGTTTAAATATTTCATTAAAAATATCCTTCTCGTGGACTATTGATTTTTTTTAATTATCTGATGCATATCCAAATGTATAAAATGTCTTATTTGGAAATCCCTCAAAGAATGCAAATGTATTGATCGTCTTCTACCAAAACATATCTAAGATAAACCACTCATGTTCAATCCCCTTATTTTTTATCATTTAAATATGTTAAACAGATATACCAAAGATATATATTTTTTTGCTTTATCAAAGTAATTGAAAGGGTGATGCTCTTCAAAATTAATGATCAAATAATTGAATGAATAAGTTAGTAAAGAGGGCTATAAAGGAAAGAAAATGGAAAAAATAATAAAACAAAAAAAGTTCTTACATAGTGTCGGCTATGGAGAATGATAAACTGCGATATTGGTGTTCTCACTTTCTTTACTAAAGGCAAACTTTCAATTGCATAAATATATTAAAAAAGTGTCGTTGTTCTTCTTTAAAAGAAATCTTTAAAAAAATTACTTTTTTGTTGTATGAAATTAACAACCTGACGTGTTTTAACTTTAACTTTACTAGATGTGCTTCTTTATTTGTAAAAATTAATTTTGTCGAAAATATAAAATATTCAAGTTATGAAAATTCTACATTTAGGACATTAATAGATTACATATAGGACCTACAATAATATTTATTTTAATGTCTTTTCGTTTAAACCTTCAAACATATTGATTTCTTAATATATGAAATTATTTATGATATATACGGATAGGTTTGCCATTTCTTAACCCTCAATTCTGTCATCAAGAGCTATATCAATAAGATTTTATTGATTTTATTAAATCGCAATCTATACCACCTCCACCTTATCTCACTACACTCATTAAATGCCACATTCCAAAAACATTTTCGACAGGACACGGAAGATAAAACACACCGTGTTTATTTAATGACATTGACGTATATTGAACACTGCATTGCAATTGCTTATATTTGTGAAGTCTTTCATGTCGGTTAATCTCCCCCTCTCTTTCCTCCCTCTCTCAATCTCTCTACCGAACCTTGTTCTTGAAATATGAAAGTATCTTTACAAAGGGTATCAAACAAAGAACGTCATCTCTGTAAAAGGAATTGCCAATTCTTAATTTCAAATGTATACAGAAAAGGAAAATACCGTAAGTATATAGAAAAATTGATTTTTTTTTTCAGATTAATATTTTCAATGTGTTTAAAGCATTTGGACTGTTCTCAGTAGATTTCTACAGTTCTACCTATATTTAACTTCGCTCGAAATTGTTCTACAGATTAAAAATGTCGTATTTCCTCTTTTCAAACACGTTTGGGGAATTTTTTTTAATGTAAATTTTGAATATCTTTAAAGGCTTTAAGTCTGGCTATATATTATACACATACTGTACATAGATTTATATAGCTTTTGCTGTGTGCCCCATAACTTACCTATCAAACAGGTCAGTAGAGAGTATAAATCACTTCATCCAGTCAACCAGGAAGATGAATGACGCCAAACATCTAAAATATACAGATATAAGGTTGGATGCAATTTTACTAATTTTTCTGATACACTCTGTATCAAAGATCTCGGATTTTGGTAAGTCTCTCACTCTCTATCTCCTCTTATAAAATAGTAGAAAGATTGTCAGTTTTTGCATACTATGAACACTAAATCTTTGATACTCGTCGTCATAAATACTGAATAGTGGATTGTTGATCATAAGTGATTTAAAATGAAATATTTGAAAACAAAATCATTATACAGTTAATCTGGCATATACACCTGAGCATAATCTACAATGAACCGCCTTTTGGAATATTGCTCCTCATTACAGCAGCTGGACTCCTGACAAAGCGGTAGATGGTAATACTCATCAGACTTATCTTACTACATGTGCCATTGCTGCCTTCGATATTAATAATTATAAATCAGTTTGGTGGAAAGTATGGTTAAACAGGAAATATAGTATAGTATATTTAGAGATCTATCTGCGTTCTTACAGCAAGTATTCCTTGGCTTTAATAAAAACCTTTTCTGTTGTTATATATATGTGTCTGAACGTATATAGTTGTTGCTACGCTCTCCTTCTAAAAGAAGCTACATATTCATTACTAAAATTTAAAAGGTTGAATTAAAAAAAAAAATAAAATCATACTTAACGACTATATTAGACTTTCCTTAGCTTAAAATCAAGTACTGTGTGTTAACTATACTAAATTATCAGAAAATTTAAAAGGATATGTAATTAAGTTGTTAAAATACCTTTTCACGTATCTATTAAAAGCTACATTTTAGTATAAAATAAAAATTTTCTTTTGAGCTTCATGTCTTAACTATATCTGTGATATTCTACGCAGGATAAGTCAATGCACCATTATAATAGAGATGTTGGTGATTTGTTATGATAAGAATTCATTCTTTATAACGCTTGGTGTTTCAATGTAAAACTTTAATAGTGATTGGCAGATATGATACTGATAAAAAAGTATATTTAGGATGAATGAATTTTATGTTTAAACCAGTCACCTAAGGTGGAAATCACGCGATCTTTGCAAATAGACCTTCAGTATTAAAGTTTGATATAAATTTCAATGTTGCAATTTTATCTAAAGGGGCCTGCGTGCTGATTTTTTAATTTTCCTGGTAACACAGAAATAAATAATTTGATTGCAAGGTTTACGCAGGTAATGAGCAAATTTCAAATGTCAAGGTAAGATAACGAACAGTGAATAAGGTCCCTCCATATATGACCAGCTTATACTGTAATATATCTGAATATCACTTTTTTACAAGCATTTCAACTTTGAAATAACTTGCTAGGAGGAAATGAAAAATAATTTATGCCATTTTTTTTTAAAATCGATCTCATCAAATGCCCTGGTTCTGAGGGGTTACTTGTCGAATTCTATAAAAAAAATTTTGGAACGACATTAAAGAATATTTTTATGAATCATTAACTGAGACATTTAAAAAAGAGGAATTGGCTTTTACGCAAAAAATATAAATTATTTTTCTGATACATAAAAAAGGAGAAAAGAATTATCTGAGAAATTAAAGACCTATTAGTTTAACAAATTGTGATTACACTATATATTGGTTAAATTGCAAGACTTTTACTGATATATTTGAATAATGTGATACTGAGCAAGAGAAAGGAGCAATTTAACTTCTTGATTTTCAAAAAGCTTTCGATTCTGAAGAATGGAACATTATGCTCAGTACCCGAGATATATTTTAATTTTGGAGAACAATTCATAAGATGGATGAAAATTCTATATCCAAAGCCTGTATATTTCGTATAAAGAATAACAAGTGGATATCTAGAACTTGTAAAATGACAAAAGACATTCGACAAGGTTTCAAATCTCAGCACTGCTCTTTTTATTTATTGTAGAAATTATGTCCAAAAATACTACACAATTTAGCAGGAGAAAAGATTTTAGTAATTTTCTATATTTTAACCAGAAAGTTAACTATATACGGAAAATGTACTGTCATTAATACTTTAGCATTAACACAAATATACTAAAGTGCAACTATTTTGCAATATCCTAGAAACGAAACCATTAAAAGAATAAGGAAAACAATGTTCAATTTTCTACGGGGAAAAGAGATAACGGATAAAAAGCAATACTTTAAAAGGAAAACGGAATGAGGGAGGGATAGGAATTGTTGACTTTGATTGTAAATTGAAAGTGCTCAGGGCCGCATGGGTAACACGAATTTTAAATAAAAAACAATCATCTTTAAATTCCTTCTTCCCAACATATATTGCGAGAAAATTCGTTTCAACAGAGTATCTTATTAAGACAAGTACAACCAATACTGATGAAATAAAACAAATATTTAAGTCATTACCACTTTTCTATTGTGATATGCTTGGTACACTATACATTGTAAAAATAAAATTCACAACATAAGGGAGATGATCGATGTTGAAATGTTGTCTCTACCTATTTGGTAAAACAACCTGGTTGGGTTTAAAGATAAAATACTTTTTTACACAGATTAAATAAAAAGTGGAATTTTATTTATTAAAGACCTGATTGATGAAAACGGAAATTTCCATGACAACAATTATTTTTATGATATTCTTGAAAACAAGTCAAACTTTATCTGTGAATACAATACTTAAAAAAAAAAGTTATAAAACCTATACAATGATATCACGATGTTTCAAAAGGAGCATTAATAAACATAAGAAATCAAACAATGATTTTACTAGAAAATAAACAAAGGCCGATAAACTCGATAAGTAGCAAAATAATTTATGGTATTTTTATCAAAAAAACTTTTCTAAAACCTACTCTGAGAAATTTTGGTCGAGAAGTTTTAATTTCAACTTTGTAGAAAACAAAAGACATATCTATAAATCCAAAATTACTAAAATCAAAGATACACAATTTGCAAAATTTAATTATAAGCTCTTGCAAAATCTACTTTATAATAACAAATCTGTTCACAAATGGAATAGGAATGTATTAAATGAATATACGTTTTGTGAAACACTTGAAGATATAAAACATCTAATTTTTGAATGTAGAAATGTACAACTGGTTTGGGCTAACCTAGAAAATTGTCTGAATTTAAATATAAAATGGAAAAATATTGTATTGGGATTTTTTATGAAGAACACAAAACTATTTTTTCACTCAATTATTTATTATCTTATATAACATTTTTTATATCAGATAAAAATGAAGCTAAGATATGAAAACGAAGAGGAAAACATAAAAATGATATTATATATTATGTAAAGACAAATCTTATGTATCAATATGAAGTTTACAAAAGATTAGATGTCAACTTAACTGTTAAATGGTTTAATGATATATCAACAGCTTTTTAATAATAATTACAGTCTGACTATTTGAAGGGGTCTGTCCTTCAGTAGTGCTGCCATATGGGGATACTTTTTACGGACTTTGTAAGATGAAGGATGTGTCCCACTGGCAGCGATACTTATTCTCTAAAGATCGAATGTGAATTCTAACAAACATTTGTATTTTTTTCTACAGATAAAGAAAATGTTCTTTTTATAATTTTAACAATTAATAATGCATGTTTACGTTGATATGTATATTATGATACATCTGTAATATAATCTATCCAATCCAATATGCCTCTTTATTGCAATTCCTGTTGTTTTTTGAAAATAAAGAATGAAAAAAAAAAACACAATTAGATCCACATTTATATTTATTTCGTGAGTTTTCTTTCATTATTCTTTGTTAATTAGGGATAAGGATCAGCTAAAAATGTTCAAATTCTCAAGGTCGTCAAAGATGACAATCGTATAAAAGATTTCTTTGCAAGAAATCTTTACAATTATGAAAAGATTGGCGGACACATTTTCGTTATTCAAATAAAGTGTCTTAACAGATTTTGATTTCTACAGAGTTCTCGATGTAAAATCGATACAGGACATCTAAAATTTCAAAAAAAAAAAAAAAAAAAAAAAAAAAAAAAAAAAAATCATAATGACCCCAGGTATGTTTCTATATTCTGCTTTGCAATTAATACAAGAGAACACATTTAAGTTCTTGGCACCAATCGCATAAAAGAGTTAAAAGAGATGATAGTGTATCAACTATCTATTGTAACGTTTTTACTAAAAACAAATGATTAGGGTTCGCTTAGGTTTCCTTCCTAATAATTACGCTTATAATATAAAATCAAAACAAACTTCAATAATATTAATGATACTAAAAGAACAACTGACTGAAATTCACTAAATATACTTTTTCCTTGGTCCTATCTGGATAATGATTAGTGAACTAAATGAAGACGAACTATAACAAATAAATCACCATTGATCAAATCTATAACGTTTTCCCTGTAGCTGAAGGCTGAGTGGATTAACGAACAATTCTGTTGTTTCCCGACACAGTCTGCAACTACCCTAAATCACATCCTAAAAGTCACTGAGACATCTCTATTATTTAAAGCCACCAAGAAACAAACTAAAGTCACCAAGACGCAATCTAAAGACATCAAGACACAATCTAAAGTCACCAAGACACTAAGGAACTAGATCCCTGAGCTGAGTGGTCTAACTAACAATTCTGTTGTTTCCCGACACAGCCCATGTACCTAGCCTTAAGAAGTGTTACCCAAGCAATGAGTAACAACCAAGTAAACGAAAACTATATGGGTGTCTGTATTTATACCTTTTAGCTTACGTCTTATTACTATTGATTGATTAATAAATGGAAAACTCTGATTGGCTGAAATGTAAACATTGATTGGCTAAATATAAAATGATTTGATTGGATGATTCCCGGCACCTTTCAATCCACTTTGATTATTCAATTTCATTACACTATACTTCGTCAGGATTTAGCAAAATTATATCTAAGGGTTGCATTGTTCGATATAATGATAGTTATTCTCTCTATTTCAGCAAAAACCGGTCAACTGGATACTCCATATATATTTACAAAAAAGTATCCTATGTTCCACTCTTTGGAGACATGGGGAGTCTAGTGTACCATCAGGATCCTATGTCAGGTTGCCCAGTGCCTTTCAAGAACATAACTGTGAATAAATTAGCTTATGGAATGGCCCTCTTTAACAAAAGACCAAACGGATTTACGTCAAGCTGTTCGGGTGTAAATATAGGATAGACCACAGTTGAAGTATGCGAGGTAATAGTAATGGGTAGGTTGCGCTTAACAAACGTGTCTTTTAACGGATTTTTAGATTTTAGTAAGATGAAAAACATCGTAGAATGTATTACTGTCTTTTAAATACCGTTACCTTGAACACCTTAAAATAGTATTGGATAAATAAATTTAAAATAATTCTCAAGAAAGCAAAAAAAAAAAAAAAAACACGCACACACATATTGTACTTATGCTAACGTCTTTTTTCATTGTAGGTTGTGATAAAAGTAGATATCATTTTGGATGTACTAATACATGCAGTGATAAGTGTGAGGACAAACATTGTGATGCTTTTAACGGATCATGTATTTATGGCTGTTCTAATCACAGTGTCGTGTCCTTAGATTGTATTGGTAAGGTTTTTTTTCGGAAATGGAAAGGGCAATATAAGCATTTAAAAATATGTCTTCTGAATAAAATTTAAAATTCATGTCTCAGATTTCCATAAAGCTGTTAAAATACAGGGGTATGTCCCTGTTAGAGTATATGTTCCTCGTATCTAATTAAAGGCAAAATTAAAAGAAAATGTACAACAATTAACATCTGCATGTTTACAAGGAAAAACAAACAGCATCAAGGAATGGAAAAGAAAAACAAAGCTCCCACTCAGAGAAAAAGAGAAATACTATATTATGATAAAGACATTTGATTTTATGTTTGTAATTAACTTTGATTTATACGTTTTATTTGCTCGTATGTCAATCTAATTAAAATTAGATGTTCCGAATCCGCTACCGCTTCTCAAACATCTAACAACATCCCATTCGGGGTCACGTCAGAGCGACCTTTCGATTACGAATAAACATAAAACTTTTGGCTAATCAGATTCAACCTTCTGTATATAATTCTCAAATTAGTTCCACGGCTACATCTTTACATTCTTGATGCTCAGTAGAGTGTCTTACGTTGAATTAAAGTATTTTGGTATAAATTGAACGTATAGTCCACAATTTTGGCATTCTTACCTGAATATCGCAAACGAAAATGCACAAACTACTATATATCCCGCACGTCACATTCATATATAGCACGGTCTTTACTATGCATATTTTGTTTACTACGAAACCCCTCGGGCATTTAGGTTTGGCACTAAAAAAAAGAAACACATCCGAACTATAAGCCAAGATTTCGGCGACGGCGATTTCAGTGGGTATTCGAAAGGTCGCTCTGATGTGACCCCGAATGGGATGTTGTTAGATGTTTGAGAAGCGGTAGCGGATTCGGAACATCTAATTTTAATTAGATTGCTTGTATGTGAACGTCAGAAGGTTGAGAAAATATACAAAGATTCAAAAGATAATAATAATAGCACATATGTCAATTCTAATGAATACGAAAATGACTTTGTTCAGATGGAAATACTTTTTGGAGAATATTGTGAAGAAAATTCAAACAATAAAAATATTCCTGTAAGTGTATTAAGATAAGATTTTTGCTCTGCCTGTCATCGATATGCTAGAAGTCATGTCTTCTTTTGATTCTTCGAATGATCAAGTACTCTCCTTTTGGAGCAATTTTAACATCAATTCTTTGTAAGGACCAAAATTTTACTTTAGGGCTGTGGCACACACCATGAGCGATTTTCATGAAACTTTTTCAGGTGATTAAAGTCCATACATTATGGCATAATCAACATTCAAAATTAAGGTTACTACCTTGGTTGCCATGGTAACGGGCTAATATAGATTTTTGCCCCATTTACTCTCAATTCAAGCATAAAAATGCTATATACATGATTTCATGTGGTTTAATTATCTGTATTATTTTGAGATAATTCATACATTATATGAATAGAACGAATGAAGCACTATATAACGCAATAAAAAAAATCTACAAGTCTCTGCAAATTCTTCCATTAATGGCTCAAAGATGCCCAATTTTTTTACATTTTGAAAATGGTTATTTTTACCCTATATTTCAAGAAGTCTTTCAAGAAATGCAGGCAATTCAAGAAAAAATCACTTGAAATTTTAAAAACACCATAATAATATTAGTTAACTTTTATGAAAAGAAGAGTGGGGTTTTATTTCGTTTTCAGTATTTTTTAACTTCGAAAATTATCATTTTGCCAAATAACATTTTGTTCAAAATGTTACTAGAAACTGGTTGTTTTATAAAATTTCTTTTCTAAACATTTTTCTCACTAATAAATAAGACAAACCGAATGATTAATATATATTATTAAATATAATAAATATAACAAATCAGATAAAATAAAATTAATTGAATTATTGTTGTTTCAAGGGCAGATAACTCAAAATCTAAAGAAAATAAGCTATTCACTGGAACTTATTTCAGTAAACATATTTTCAAATACTAGATAAAAATGGAAAAAGATAATGGATAAAAACTCTAATGATACTTTTTTTCAACCAAAAAATAATAAATAAATAATAAAATATTACTTTTTCATACATGAGTAGGTAATAGCAGGTTAGCTGATGTTAATTTCCTCCATTTACATTTTTCTTGTTCCCAGATGCATATCTTCAAATAATAATTTTATTTGGTTAAAGAAATTTAGAATTATTTAGACTGACCATAAATTAACACCCCCATTTTAATAATAATACCATTAATGTACAGTCTTACACTAAGAAAACATACACATATTATTGTGTATATATATAATTTTATCGTTACTTTAAAAACTTTTTTTAAATTATTAATCAAGCAAGAATCTACATCTAAATATTATCCAAAACGTGTATTAAGAGATAAACAAAATGTAGAAAATAGCAATTTTATAACAATTTTGTAGGCAATAGTAAACAGCGAGGCTTGATGTTTCCATGATTTTTCTTTACATCAGAGGTTGACCTTTATGTGGTGTTGTGTCTGACCAGTCAAGAGGAATTTTAAACGGGTTTGAAATGTGATACTTGAAATAATCATCTTCATCTTTTACCCTGGAATAAAAAAAAAACATACAAGTATAGTTTAATCAAAAATCAATTGTTTAATATCTACTTCATTTTGCATGTGATAACAAATACAAGTATATAAACATATCTATTTTTATTAAAATGTATATAATTCTTAGCTAGTAATTAGAATTTACACCTTCGTCCGCTCCATACCCCAAGAGTTCTCCCTTACTTCTTTTTATATAAAATATTTTTCTATGACAAATTAACAAGGTATTACGATTGAAAAATTCAAAATATAACCTAACACTAACCTTTTATAAAAATTCATACTCTCTGATACTAAAAACGAACTTGTAGTTAATTTATTGGCCTATGCAATTTTCTTGTGTAAATCATATGCATTAGGGATATTCATACAAGTGATCAACACTATTTCATTCACTTTTATAAAAGATTTGATAAATTCATTGTGGAAGTTGGCATTAAAAAATGAAAATTTCTATTCCTTTCCATATCCAGACAATTGTTACATTAAAAAAAATTCACCTGCTTTTTACTAAAAAAATATTTCTCTATGTGTCTTTTCATCTTTTTTTCTTTTCAAAGCATCAGTACATCTAAAATATGGTGTGTTTTTTTTCAAATTAAAAAAAAATCATTTTCGTCGATCATGAATACATACATTTACATGGATATATCATATTTATATCTTATTGGTGTGTATTTGTATCTGCAGTTAAATATGGTGTGTTCTTTTACAGTGAATCTGAATTATATGACTTCTTTTTAGCTTAATTTTTTTTTTATCTGTTTCCATTAAGTCGACCATCACAATTTTTTACCAACCACCCCTAATACTTTTAGACCAAATCAGATTTTAAACTGTATAAAGTTACCAAAAATTTGTTGTTTTCCTCCAATTTCATCTTGCATTTTTCTCATGGGTTATAGTGTACATGAAATTCCACATGATGGGAATGCAAATCAGACTTCATAAATTTTGTTTCAATATTTTGCAAAGTGAATTTGTCTAAAAAAATATTTATAAAGATCCGTACATCATTATCAAGTTGAATAATGAAAAAGCAGTGTCTCCTTTATTTTCATTAATTGATTGATGACTTACTTTGTCATTCACACCTGAATTCCATTTTAAATAGTTGAAAAACACATCATTTTTCTGTTATTGTTTCATGTTTATTTTTCTGGGGTTTCTTTCTGCCATATGTTGTTATAAACTTCTTTAGACTTCAATACAGGAGAGTCAACAAAGGGAACTTACACCAGTTTAGTTTTTTGTCTTCAGTGCAAAAGAGTCAGCAAAGGGAAATAACTCTAGATTAATTTTTAGGAAAAGTTATAATTTGAGGGGATTGGAATATGACTTTTAACTGATTTCCCCACCTCAAATCTTTTTGCATCATTACTAAAAAGATCTTTTTTACTAAGTTCAATTGACTGCAAAAATTTATATTCATATCCAGAAATAGGCACCTTTGTATTCATTTTTATGACAAATTCATGTAAATTGATCTGTATCATATCAAAAACCTTAGGTTAAATTGAATAAAATTTAGATACAAAGAAACTTTGACTACTTAGCTATAAAAAGAAACTCATGTTATGTTCATAACTTTCCTACATTAAGGAAGCACAGATTTATTTTACAATGATGTGATGACAATGATGACAATCAGGTCAGATTTGCCATAACAAAATATTTCAAAGTCGTTGCTATGGAAACCAAGGAGACACTGTCCAAAATTTACCCACCAATAGTCTTTACATAGGGCACTCTCTAATATTATAGTGATAAAATAAAATTCCATGATAGCGTGTGGCCAAGCATTTTTGGTCCTTACAGAGAATTGATGTTAAGATCTTGAATGATATTTTTATACACAGCATAGCGTAGCATAATCACTTATTCCCTGGAAATCAACTCAATTACTTGGTATTATTTTTCACCAGTGTGTGATGACGGGACTTATGCTTATAATGGAGAATGTGTACAATGCAGGTACTGTAAAGATGACACCCTGTGAAAAAGAAACCGGAAATTGTTCGTCTGGCTGTATGAAAAACTGGACAGGGGATCTTTGTAAAAGTTTGTGTTTGAATTACACTCCTCCTAGGTACCTGATCCCACCTTTGGAATATCCAAATGTCTGTGTTTTATATCTCGTTCACAGATTTGTATTGCTTGGCGTTTATTTTTTTAAATCCATCTCTGTTTGTTAATTTTACCTGAATTCAAACCTGTCAGAGCGATCACCTGTACTTTGCTTCCTGTCATATGCGACCTTTAATTTTTTATGACATTTACCTGTAATCAGCTACTCCCTGTCTATGCAAACATCCTTTTCCGTACTAAAGCAATTTTAATATCCCCAACTCAGCAAATTTTTGTCATACTTTCAATCAAAAAATTGTCACGGTTGCATAGTGGTTGGTGTTCTCTTCGTGATCAGGAGGCTGGGTTCGATTTTTTTTTTCGATATTCTGTCTCAAAACTATTACGTAACATAGATAGTGACTGTTTCTACGGCAAACGTCGGACATTAAAGGTTATTTTCAGGGGTGTTTTGGATGAGATCAAAATCGTGTCCCCATGTTCCAGTAGGCTTTTGCAGGATAAAAAACCTTCACTGCTCAATGAATCTGAGTAGGTCAAAATTTTAAGCCCTTCATTGGCATAGGGTGACGTTTCTAAACGAGTGAAAAATTATCGAATGTGCCGTTAAACGTCATTTAATAAATCAATAACAAAAGTAATAACATTTTTAGCCTTTGTTCCTTCCTCTCACTTTGCAGAAAGTTTTTTTTTAAATGTTTAACAATGCATGGTTTGCTTTCAAATAGAAGTGTATAAGCAAAAATTAACATCTTGAAATGAAATATGAAGATTACGAACAGAATTTCATATTACTTATATTATTGCATGAAAATATTAATACACATGTGTATTTATGCAACACATCTATAGATCTATGTAAAATATTTCTATGTGTTTGATTGATTGATTGTATGTTGTTTAGCGTACCATTCGAGAATTGTTCACTCATATAGAGACGTTATTTCTATGTGTGATATGTTTCTTTTTTTCACATAATAATTGTCACTCTTGTAGCTACAGCATGAAATATTGTAAAAAACACGAATATTGTGTATACATAATGTGCATGTACACATGTACCATCTTTCTTAGGACAATGCGGGCATTTTTATTTTATTTTATTTATTTATTTATTTATTTATTTATTTTGTTCTGGAATTGTTCAGAACCAAAAAAAATAAATAAATAAATAAATAAATAAAGGAAGAAAGAAAAAAAATAAAATTAAAAAAAAAATTAAAAAAAATAATATGGTTTGGTTATGTCGGTACTCTAAAATTTATTTATTCGTTGGATTAATTTACTTATTCATTTTCCGCCATACAATAGAGTACATACAATTCAAGAAAAAAAATGAGATATTCCGAATAAATCGTTCATCTTGCGTTTACCGTTCGTTCGCCGTTAACTTTGCGCTCGCGTTAGCGCTCCTTTCGCGTTCTGCGTTCAGTCACCGTTCACTGTTTACCAACTGTTCACCAAATTACGTTCAGCATTCACACATGGTTTACTCATTGTTCGCTTTGCGATCGTTCATATTTCGCTCACCCTTCAAGTGGGAAAGTAGAACGTTTCAGGGACTGTAAATGGTTTTGCTCTCCTTCGTTTTTCAACTGCATTCCTGTGAACGCATGATTACTGGTGATGTTAATACTATTGAAAATGAAGTACTCAAAACAATCATCTTAAAGGGTCCTAAGTACAGGGAGCCACGGTCGTTCAGTTGGTGACAGGGCTTCATATCTATTATGGATTCTGTTGAAGTTTATGTCAGACGTTGTGCAAATTATGAAAGGGAGTACCTGAACACTTTGCCAAAATGGATAAAGTGTTTTTGGAATGTATATTCGTAAAAAAAAACACTCTGATTCTATACAGAAGTACCCTGAAGTTGATATTAAAAATACTTTATTGGCAATATTTATGTAGTCTCTGAAGATCAGGTCTTCCAACAAACTGTTGTTATTCCAAAAGGCACTAATTGTGCTCTTTTATTAGCGACCTGTATTCCTAAGAAGCAGAATATATTAAAAAAAATCTACATGAGAAAAAAAAAACAACAATTGCTCTGGCCTTGTAAGCCAACGACAAAATTTGTAAGTTTTTTGAAAAGTTTATTAAACTACCGTGATCGTATAGATTTTTATACACTAGTTTCTGAAATCTCATCAGAATAGACCAATACGCTGACTGTAGCAAAAGTTTTAAAGATCCGTCCCAAATATTCAAGAAGACCGTAGAACTAAAACTTCAAAAGTAATAATTAAGGTGATGTCCAAAGAAATTGGAGTCCAAATTTAATCAGAAGAGTCAATAGATGCCTAATGAATGGTCGAAAGAAGGAAGGATAGAGTCAAAGAGTAGAGTTAAGAATAATGTAAAGTACCGTTCTCCGACAAAACAGGGTATTTTGTGCTCAGAGGGTATTCATGGTCCAGGATATAAAAGTACCGGTACATGTGCTTTTCATTGGCTTACTTAACATTGCCATGCCACCTACGCTTTGTCCGTAGGTCTGTTCGTTGACCTATGAACCCCAACATGATACCACCCTCCAATACAGGTATACCTTCATTAATAATATTTATGGACTCATTCTCCATCTCTGCACCACAGGAGTTCTAGCCCTAGGCTCTTTTACTTATCTGCTTTGAACAAAGTTCCCAATTTTATTACTCTTAATCAAGAATCTTAATAGTAACTTTACATTTCCGTTCAAATTTAATTACTTAGTATTGATGGGCTTGATTGGTCTATTCTGATCAATTTCATTACAAAAGAATTTACAAAATTATAGTTCAGTGTACCACTAACAACATCCAATTTGTTTTAACAATATAATTATAGTTCATGATGTTAAAGTCTCTTTTCCTGTGTGGTACACAAACAATGTATATCTCCGTTTAACAAACTTTTATTTTATTTTACTGTCACTACTAAGTTCACAATTAATAACTAAAATGAATATGATATGAATATAGTCCAAGTTTAAAATGTTCAAATAAAATGTCCGTTCTAAACCCTATGGGTTTACATTCGTCCCCACACAATAAGAAATTTCCCAGTGGAAATTTTTCCGTTAAATCCTGAACATAATTTTAAGCTTAGTCAAAGTTTAGTTCGTTCACAAGATAGGAATTAGTCCATCGAAACTGTTCACATTTTATTAAACAAAATCCTTAGTCGTTGAAAATAATTTAGTCACCATTAATTAATTGTTAATTGCAGTTTTCAGCATTTCTCCTTAACAAACGATAAAAATTTAATCTAGGATTCAAATCCTATATAACTAGACGTATAAACAGGTCTGTGGTTCGACATTGTGAGCCAGAATTTCTTTATCAAGCTATGATTAAAAAAATGATGTTCTTTATAAAACTACAAAAACTGGCATTTTGATATATATATATATATATATATATATATATATATATATATATATATATATATATATATATATATATATATATATATATATATATATTCCATTGATTTAGAATGTGCTGATGAATACTATGACCAGAATTGCAGAACCCGTTGTGGAAATTGTCTTGATGAATTTTGTGACACGAAAAACGGAAGCTGCCTATCTGGTTGCAGACATAACTGGAAAGATCCTTTGTGTCAAGGTAGATGTTTAGCATTATGATAAGCTATGTGTAATATTCTCTCGTATCAACAAAAGTTATCACGCCTTTGTATTATATATTTTTAACTAAAAGAACTATAATCTTCGAGGGTAGTACGGTAAAATCGTGCACAAAGCGTATTTCTAGAAAAATAACCGGCACACTAAGCTGAAATTTTCAGCAAATATGCTAGGAATTAATTATCGCGTAATTACGCGATAAGCACAACTCGCGAAATAAAATTACTCGCTTTTATTTTCATGGTGCTGAAATCAGTGTAAAATCACTCGATTAACCGTCCACTCGCGAATTATTATTCTTGCGATTTGACGCGATTTGACGCTAAAGAGTCATTTGGAAAATAAGTACTCGCGAAAAATAAGGAATCTACAGTATTTAAGTGCATCTTAATTTTTGGATAAAATATAGACAAAAATAAAGATTTTATTATGCTTAAATATGCACAGGGTACGATCCTACGGCGCACGATAAAAAAAAAAAAAAAAAAAAAAAAAAAAAAACAGGGGCACGAGTATTATTTCGAAATAAAAGTATTAAATAGATAAGGTTTGGGGTAAAAAAATTATCTTATTTTTAATCCACTATCTATGTTTTCGTCTTTGTAAAAAATCAAGGCATTTGCTTAATTTTTGGCAGTTTCCTGAACATTTGAAATGGGAAAGTGGTTAGCGCAACACACGAAAAATGGTGACGTTTGGTGACGTTACGGCGCACCGGAGAGCAGTTCAGTCTGATTTGGATGTAGTAATGACGCCCTAAGAAACTTTAAATGACTACAGAAGAAAAGAAATAGAAAAAATATCACCTGATCTTTAGTATCCAAGTGAAATTAGTATTTTCTTAGCGGAAGCATTTTGATCGGGTCCCCAGGTAGAACAAAACATACGGACATTCTGCCACTGGCGATAGCAAAAGACGCTGTTACTGTAGACCGTCAATATAAGAGAGCCTGTTTAGTTGAATGATAGTAAGAGTACTATCCATAACTTACTAATAAATCTTCAGAAGGTCCCAGGTGTGTGCAAGATCGGTTCCTCGACTGTTTTTGGTGGAATAAAGGGAAAATCAAGTTTGTGCATCAATGAAATCCCCGAATGTTTTAGTGGGGCTTATCCAACTTTTATTTAGCAAAGAGGAAACGTGACGCTGCTTTAAAGACTTTGACGTTAAGGCGATACCATACATAACATAACAGTTTCATATTATGTTTCTTTGAGCAGATATCTATTTGAAATTTGCTATGTATATTGATGAAAAATGTACTAAAATGTAGTGAAAGTTTTAGAAAGCAGTGATGATTATTTTTCAATATAGACAACTTGTCCACGATTTTACCGGACAACCCTCGGGGATTTACTCCTGGTCATATTCTTCTAAACCGTTCAAGTTGTGAAGCCAGCAGTTTTGGTTGTAAATGTGTCACCGTAAGATTCTTAATAAATTCAAGAAAAAAATATTATTTTATATTATAAGATGTATCGATCGATATGCAATTTTTAAAACTCCACCCCTGTCAATTAATGAATGTGCTGATGGTCATTATGCCCAACATTCCTGTACCCAGTGTGGAAAATGTCTTGACGGATTTTGTGACAAGAAAGACGGAAGCTAACTACAATGTAAATTAAACTATATTAAAATAACCCCATGATTAAATTGCATACCAAAAGCATTAAGTGAGGAACTATATTTTGAGCGTAATTTTTTAAGAAAAAAAAAAAAGATGAATTTTTCTCTTTCTCTTTCGAAGTATTTACCGTATTGTTAAGTTATTTTGTGCAGTGAACTGTTTTATACTGGTCCTAAATTATATATCAAATTAACTGTCATGAATTTTATCATCAAATTTGACAAATATAGTAAATATATTGTGAAAGTCTAGGGAAAAAATTGCCCCAAATTAAGCTTAAAGTTAACACTTTATTAGTAATATCTAAAAATTAACATCACAGACCCCCACTTTTTTCTGAATATATATGATAATTTTAACCATTCTGCTTATATTCAACAAAATGACATTACTTTATTGCTTGTTAAATTTTTAATATCAGAAAAATGACATTTTTTGGAGTGCAGAAAATCAAATAATTGACCATGCAAAGTAATTTTGAAACTTTCTTGTCGTCACAAATTTTAATGTGCCTATTCAAGATGAAATGGAACTGTGTTTGTTCTGAAAATTTATTTGAATAAAAAAAAATGGAGGAAAAACTTAGAAAAATTGATTAATGTGTTCCAATTAATTACAGTGCAAAAAAGTCACATTAAATTACTGTAAACTTATTTTATTTTTCTGTGTATTCTTTTCAGCGCTTTTGGTGGAAAAAAGCTTCCGCTAATTTAAGTACAACGCAAACTGTCTTGCACAAATATACATAAAGAAGAACATGAAGAAATGTGCTAAATCAAATCCACGCTAACTTGTTCAAAAATCAGTTTGCACTAAATATCGTACACGCTAAATATAATACATTTACAGTATTTGGACATAATTTTAGTTATATAACATTTTCAAACATGTTCTTCGGCGCATTAGAACGTTTATATATTGTTTTGTGTTTAACTACGTTTTTATAGTAAGACTATTATAAGCTGTAAAATGACGCTTGGACAGTTCCTAGTATTGTTAATGATCGTTTTGTTGCTTTAATGTGCAGTCAATTTAGATTTTGAAAATAATTTGTGCTATCATTTTAGCTGAAATGTATTTTGGCATTGATGTGTATTAAGAACCGGCATTATACTTGAAAAACGTAAATAAAATATGAAGATAACGAGCAGTAATCAGCCTCGAAGGTCCAATGAAACGATACAAATTTTGAGCAAAGCAAACACGGACCTCAAAATTTAGAGGTGGGATCAGGTGCCATGGATGAGTAAGCATCCTCTGTCGACCGGTAACATCCGCCGTGTGCTCATTGTCATGATCGGACAAACGAAAAAAAATCCGTAGAAATTCAGTGTCTAAATAATGGCCTAACAAATATGATAAACGTCAGTTAGCATTCGACTTAATGATAGGTTGTATGTGCTGACAAGGCCATTGTATCGACCACAGAACTTGCGGAATGATGACTATAAAGGAGACTGTTGATATCTTTGTTTCATCAACGTGTTTGTCAATAGCTTGCCTTGTTTTAGAAACTTCATACGTTGAGCATGCTCTTGCAAATCGAATCAGCTGGGAGACATAAACCCCATTTGCAGGTGACAAGGGAATATTGCTACATCGAATAAAAAAAAAGAAGTTGACAATGGGATAGTTGAAGTCATCACGTTTATCATCAAGTTTTGTTGTTAGGTTACCATTAAGTCATTTTCTAGTAAAATATCCAAATATGAAAGAGATGTGTCAGACTCTGGGGTATCTTTTATATCAAGTTCACTGGGATATATCAAGTAAGCATATGAATGGAAGTAACTAATGTTAATTGATAATACGTTGTCGACTAGGCCGTGTTCCGCTCTTTTTTGAAAATATCAGAATTTCTACATAGCATTGCAGAATGATAAAATGGGTTTTTTTAGGCTTTAAGTCATTTATATACAGTACTTTCTGTTCAGTAACAGTTCATTGTTTTGAAAATTGTTCTTGCAGATATAATGCAGGTACCCTTTGTACAATTGATATAATATACTCAATATATGCCCCTTTTAATGATACAATTTCCTCAAAATCCAAAAGAAGCACACAGCATTTTTCAGGATCCTTTAGAACTTCCTTAATAGGTAATTTGAGGTCATATTTAAACATCTCGATAATCAGGGACATTATATTGATAGATCTCTATCAATTAAACAGCTGTCAATGTTTAATAAAGATAGAATATCATTTTTATTTCAGTTTATACTACAAAGGAAGCAAGAACATAAGGGAGGTACTTCTATGAATGAATTATTCATGTTTTTGTCAGACAGGAAATAATGGATATAACCTACATTTTGGTACAATCCACTGTCTCTTCAGACGAGATTTCAAAAACGTTCTTGGTCGTCATCTCCGTCATTTCTACGCTTCTTGGTGTATTACTTCTCAGTACACTGATCATAGTTATATATCTCAAAAGAACAAGATGTCTGCAACAGAATGTTAAGGAACCTAGCACTAATGACAAAATGTCTAGTAAGGATAGAGAACAGATGTATGAAGAGTTGACGGGTGGACAAGAAGAACACCACTACGCATCCATTGATTCCACGGAAAGGGATACAGCTTACCAAAAAAATGCATACTTATATAAACAATATATTTAATGAGGGAACATAAATGTTCATAAGGGAATTTTTATATTCCTGAATTTTGAACTACTATGCAAAAGAAGATTCCGACAACATCAATACTAACTATATCTTATCATGGTTTTGAATCAAGAAAATTGAGGAATAATAAGTTATTAACATAACCAATTAAACAGGGGTCGTGATTAATTGTATTTTTGATTATGGTATTTAGAAAGAATTTCAGAAACATAACAAGTAAAATAGATTTAGAGATGTTAGGAAAATAAGTTTTCCTGTTTTGTATTTGCTTAACGAATGATATTAATGTACAATTGTCAATGTCAATATCTTTCAATAAAACTACTCATTAATGGAACTTCTCCTTCCCAAACACTTTAATTAATCTACCAGGAACCCAAATTGCGATTATTGTAATATCGTAGCCTTTCAAGAAACCCTCTTTACACTCCATTTAAATATATCCCACAAACACTTTGGTATGTTGCACTTTGCCACTGCAACTCTAATTATTGCAAATAATTATAATTGAATATGTAAGAATAAGTACAAAAATCCATTACATTATTAATTTCCTACTATTATCTGTCTCATATTATAAGAACAAAATGAAGTCGAATTATGAATATAATTCATAACTTAACATTAATTACATAATATAAATTCAGATTACGTAATATATAGAAAAAATAATTCTTATGATCTGACAACGGATAATTACCTAAACAAATTCTAAACTAAATTACAGAAAATATAGACAAAAATGTAGCTACTTTGAGAAAGGCCAAGGTGGAGAAGTGGAGCTGTTTAAAGTAATTTAAAACTATTTCCAACGTACATGTACATTTCACGGCATCCTAACAGGAAAGGCAGCCCTATCTGAATGACTGAGACTAGGTTTTCCCACGCACGATTTCAATCGGACATTAAACAAAATGTTCACTCAAATAATAACTTGCAATTGCCTCTCTTAAATTGGCAACTGTAAAACGTCCAAGGACAGAGCAAACATGATGACACTTTCTATTTGCAGTACATTCCAATGTCCCTAAGATCTTTTAAGTAAAACTTCATATGTTTTATTTTTTTTTAATTTTTATCTTTTTAAGAATGGAGTTAATGTATTAGAGCAAAAACGATTCAAATGTTTACAACACGTGATGAAAGAACTATTTATGTCAATGTAGTTAGAATTTATCCAGTTTGGAATCCCAATGTCATTCAATTTGAGAACAGTTAACAATGCAAATAGATCGGGAAATAAATATGAACTACTGAGACTCAATTGAAATTCAAACCTTTATAATATATTCCTCCCTAAAATCTAGACACGTCTACTAGTTGTTTTTATTTCTAATTGTACTAATTCTTACATATTCAATTATAATTATTCTGCTTCATTTCAAATAGGAGCATTATTAAACTGCCTCATTGAGAATATTTGATACATATATTTAATTTGTAAGCAGGGCATTAAACACGGAAAATTCCAGAGGTGGAAGCAGGTGGCTTGGAGGAGTAAGCGTCCCATGCTGACAGGTCACACCCGCCGTGAGCCCTATGTATAGATCAGGTAGACGGAACATTCCGTAGTCAAATTTAGTATAAAAACAAAGGCTTAACGATTGGTTGTATTTTAAAGCTGTGGTCTTTTGCTTTTCACGAATATCAAAAAAAAAAAAAAAAAAACAAACAAACAAACAAACAAAACAAAAAAAAAAAAAACAAACAAAAAAAAACAACAACAACAACAAGTGACGGGCCCACTCTTCACAGCTTTTGTGAACTATGAGCTCAGGTTTCTTTAACGTCGCGCTTGAAAAAAATGTGCATATTATATGCATAAAGATTGGGTGAAAATATATTTTTAGAACAACTTTGGGTTCCATGTTTTATTTATGAAAAGTATTGAGAATTTGAATCTTTTCACTGACATCATTTACATTCCACTAACCTCTTTATGACCTGTGAAAATTACATTTAGTCACAGGGATTTGTATTATCATGAGCGCCCGATAGGTGTTAAAATCCCCATGTGGTTTATGCCATGTTAAATTATTCATTATTCAATTTTAGCTATACAATTAGCTTTTAACTGGAAATACTTCGTAGCATTCCATGACTACAAACATAATAATTGTAAATAAAACCTTTGAAATAAGGGCAGAAAAGGGGACACAACTACTTTATTTAATTAGAAAACTCCTTTATTATGACCTTAAGAAGAAAAGGGGCTGATTCAGTATTATTATATTCAAGCGAAAACCAGCCTGCATGTTGATGGTAAAAAAATCCAAACTTGGACTTATTTGAGCTCCTAAGGATAGTCCATTAAACAATAAAAAAGGATTATAGAAAGCTTTTTTGAGAATATGAGGTAGAAATTGTATTCGTCTACTAGATTAAAAAGAAGATAATTATTTGTCGGACCTTGGTATATATAGTCACTATAGCGTATATAATAAACGAATCTGGTAAGCTCCACCCGGAGTATTCCGCGAGGCACATACGTAATATAAAAAAAGTATGCATGTACTACCTGTTTCACTGAGATAAAATCCCATAATCCTAGACGATGCTTGAATAGGGGTTATTATCCTATATATTATTTTGAAACAACACTTTTGTAGCAAATGAGATTTATTTGAAGTTTGGCGTATCTGGTCTTGGTGACATATGTTATGACAAATTTGGGATTGGCCGTAGGGTTGTCTTTTAAACAATCAAAAAGAAAAATCGCGATCCTAAGTGGGCTAAATTGTGCACTGGGTAAAGTTCACGAATGCACAATATGAGTAAATCGGCAAATATCCCATTAACAAAGTTATCAATGTCATATGAATGGGCCAATATCCAAAAAAAAAAAAAAAAAACAAAAAAAAACAATGATAGCAATGTCAGATCAATACAATATCGTTCAATGGCTAATATCCAATTAACAATGTTAGCAATGTCAAACAAAATATTGTTTAATGGGCCAATATCCCATTAACAATGACATCAATGTTAAATCATTACAATGTTGTTCAAAGGGCCAATATTCCATTAACATATCCAGAGTATTTCAATGTTGAAATTCTCTTTATGGGTGCCAATTGCGTCACAAGAATTATACGAGTTAACAACAGCACTCGACCATTTGAGTTCGGGTCGACATTAACGCCACATGCACACAAGAGCATCCGCCACCAATGACAGTCCCTTATTGCATTTACCACTTACGTAGCTAGATAGTCATGAAGATACCAATTTTATACTTACCCTGATTACTTTCCTTATTTATGAATTAACTTATCATTAGTTGTTGCAAGCCAAAATGCTAAAAATGATGTTGACCAAAAATATGTTGTGTCTTCTGCTGAATCTAGGTATAATGGGTTTAGAAGATTGAATGTACTTCACGTGGCAGCCTTGATGCCCTTAAAGCATATTGGATATTTCTGAAGATATTACATTACATATTTCCAGGGGATTTTTCTTGTTTTTGATGAGGATTCGAACGACAATTTTTCTTTATTCTGTTAACAATTCTGTTGTAGTATCAATCCCATATGATTTGTGCAAGCTGCAAATTTTTGTCCTAGAATTCTCACAAGGGGTAGGGTTAAGAATGTATATTAACTGAAATGAGTCACACCTTCTCAATTTGAGTAAAGTGTTTACATGTGGACAGCTTTTACTACCCTAAATATTTTAAAAATAAAAACCTAGATCTGAATGATTTAAACACTTCAGATTACAGAACATACATATATTTAAAAAAGGGATAGTCAAGTACATATGATTATTTTTTTTTTTTCATAATGTACCATACTTTTTTAACAGAAAAAGGGGGAATAATACTGCAAGGTTTAGAAATTCAACCCAGGCATGACAGTACAGAGCTCTAAACAGGTGTGGATAAAATCTACAAATAAATTTCTCACTTTGAATCGTCTGACTACTTGTCTTTTATGTTTTCCGATATGTATATTAATGGTTCGATTCTTATTATCTTGTCAACGAATAAATGTGCGTGGCCAGAGCATTTGTATTATTCAATTACAATCGTAAATTTAACTACTCTAAGCCTGCGATTTCCACAGGCCATGAGCCTATGAGGTATGACTTCTTGCGAGAACACCTATAGGGCCAAAATAAGTTACCGCCGTGTTGGTAAAAATGAAATTCATCATGCTTGCTATCTATAAATAATGATAAATTCCCTGTATGTTAAGGGAACTTGAAAATAGTATTAAAAGTTTTTTTTTTTTTTTTTTTTTTTTTTTTTTTGAGTCAGAGTGATTCCCAAAAAAGTGCCAGGGCACTTGAATGAACTTGTCGATATTTATATATTGTTTTAGACAGGACATCCGTTTAATAGTCAATGGAAATGGGTGTTCCGAATCAGTTAGGTTTTGAGTACATTATAAAACAGACTTGATAAAAAAGCTATTAAATGAATCTTAAACAGGATGTACTCAACTTGAATGACGTTTAAGCGAGTTACCCTTATATGGGAATATTTCCTCGAATCTTAACACGGTTGAATAGCTGAGTCACTTGTCTTCATGAGACCAGCTGTAACAATATACCACTTGTCTAATGCTCTCTTTGATGTAATGTGTAGCATGTGATAGGCGCATGTAAATAGTAATCCACACCGGTGCGGTTTACTCTTTTCTTACCCTCTGTTATAAAAGAGTTGGCCTGCTACCAAATGGTCGCTTAAACAACTCTTTATACTAACAGTTGGTCAGAGATATTGGCCATTGGTTAAGGTTGCTTCCACATTGAATTGGATTGAGACACTTTATAATTGCTATAATAATTATGATCTGCTCATTTAGTTTTGGCTACAATAAGTTTATTTTGGTCTTAGCGACTTGTAAACCAATTAACCAAATTTTGGCCACGTACACCTCTCTATATAATCTGTAAAAATGCATTGTAGAAGAAAGCTGTGATTGCCGAGGCTGTTTGTCTGGAGCTGGTCTGGTGTTGGGACTAGGTCTCGAAATCAGCCCCACTGTTGACGGGATATTGCATCGGCTATGGCGTAATGTTTACAAGTTATAATAACTCGTTATAGATTATTTTAATTTGTAGATTTTTGCTATGATCACTTACCATTATGTAGACCACTCTCTAATGTAACTTAATAAGATGAATGTGTCTTTTTTTAAATTATTATTATTTATAAATAGGCCTATGAGAAAACAAATACACAGCTCGGTGATGAAAGCTCTGGATGACATGACTCATGAGAACAAGGACATATCCAGGATTTGTGCTTGAGGGATCAATATACCCACTTAAAAACTGACTCAGATTTTTTTTTTTTTTTGAAAAAAGAACACACAAAATAATTATTTTAAAAAAATGGGATTGTTTTTTTTGGGGGGAGGGGGGGCACTTTCCTTCAAATGACCCTTTTTTCACAACAACCCCAAATCCTTTTATAGCTGCTTATCCTAGAGACATTATATTAATAGGGTTTTATTTATGCATCTGCTCTTCTACATAAATCAGAAACTCCAGGGCTGGATGGTTCAAACCCCCCAGACCCCACTCCACGCCTTAGATTTCAACATAAAATCCCTTCAAATATGAAACATCAGGGTCTACCCTTAGCACCTGACACAAACATGAACTTTAAAGATATCCAAATAGAAAGAAGACATAGGATAAATTAAAAATTTCAAAATTATTGAACTTTTATATAGTTACATATACTTTTCAAATATACATTAAGAAATTTACACGTTTATAATTTGTTGGTAAAGTAGCAAATCTCTGTACAAAAAATCTAAATGATTCCATGTCATTAAATTTGTTTATCTTGTGAATTGTGAAACAAGAAACAACAATGTACGTAGCAGAGTACAACAACAACCAAAAAAAAAAAAAAAAAAAGAAAAAAAGAAAAGAAAAGAAAAAGAAAAAAAATGGAGAGTACCTTGGTTAAGCAACATAAAAATATTGTTAACAATTTAAGGGAATTTCATCAATAACAAAATGTCAAACTGAAAGTCATTAAAAACGATTGTTTCAAAGATCAGTGTAATATTATAAAAACAAGTTATGAACAGTAAACAATTATAATACTGAAGTAAAGGACAATACAATTTTAAAATTAGTAATATTTGGAAACATAACTGCATGTAAAAATGCAATTTTAATTTTACAGTCTGCTTTTGAATAAGGGGGAACATACTTTAAAAATAAAAACAAATATGCATTGTCATCACATTGTATACTTCATAAATCATAATATTTTCCTGATCATAATGGACAATCTTACACAATTAACAAAAACAAATTGGAAGGCATAAGAAAAAAATATGTTTACAGTTACCCGACCAAATCTAAATTAGATCTGCAATCTATTTTTTTTCTCAGTGAATTTGAAAAATTGTTTTTTTAAGTGTCTAAATGTTCAACTGAAGATTCAAAGTGCAACATGCAGAAGAATTAAAATTATTAAATTGTTTTACTGCTTATGATAGTTCATTGTTAAAAAAAAAAATAACAAAAGTGATTTTCCGGCAGTTTTGTATTTCTAGTTTCTACTTTACTTTTAAATGAAAAAAAAAAAAAATGAAAAAAAATAAAGAAGAAATTCCTACCTACTGACCCTAATTTAATTGGCATGTAATATTAAACAAACATATTTTTTTCTTAGGACTAACAGAAAAGGCAAGGAAAGTAACACACGATAGAATGTGACGCGAATAATAGTTGGTTTAAGTATACAATATTCCCATTTGCATGAGTTGTTAAAATCTCATATAAAAAGCACCGAAAAAATTATTCTGCTTGTCATTTTTGTAATTTTTGCTTACATTTTGGGAAAAAGAGTAAATTTCAGTTGGGACAGGGTCCTTTTTCAGGATGCAAGGGTTATTAAGCCCTGTGCAGAATAGCTGTTTGGAACCTTAAATATCTTTAAACAAAAATTGTGACAGAAAATAATAATCTACTACTTGACAGATTCATAGAGTCTTTCTGGAGTTAATATCTCTAAAATCCAGAGCCATGCGAGTATGTTTGTACATAAAGCATTTTTGAGCAGCTAAGCCCCTAAATGATCTTTAAGAATAAATTTAGCTGGACAAAAATGCAAAACATTGATGATAATTTGTAGGACTCTCTTCATTAGAATGATGAAGTATATACATGAATTACCTTCTGCAATTAAATAGTCATGTATACCACATCAATTAAGGAGGCCTTCAGAAAGACTAATATTTGTCCCTTCTGACACAGCTCGGGTTTAATTTTTGTGATGCTCTGACTAAAAGTAATCATTAAAATAAGGTATACAATTAAATCACAATCTAGATGAAAAAGATGGTTAAATATGCAAATAATTTATGAAGATTAATGTTTTCAACAAACCAATCATTTTTTAAAAAATTGTAATACCTTTGCACATCTCCTCATCTTCCTCAAAGAGGACCAACTTGATAGTCACAGCATCCTCTACCATCTTGTGGGTATATATTGAGAAAGCACCCACTAGTCTCGCAACATCTTTTCCCCGAAATTTCTGAATTTACACATACAATCTCTTTGAAAAAAAAAAGAAGAATCATGATGAATTCCTGTGTCTCTCAGTTGACATGTTTATATTTTCTTCAAGGTTGAAAGTTTCTAAAAGATGTCCTTAATTTTGCAGTTTGCATGCTTAATGGGGGGGGGGGGTGTTTGTGTGATTTGTTTCATAAGAATATTATAATTATACCCAATTCTCCAATTTTTCATAATTATTGTTAAGAAATATTTAAATGACGTTACCTCGACGAAGAAGTGACACCACCATGCAAAACTTTCTAACTTGCTGTTTGAATGCATATAACAGGTTCTAGGTGCCGGTGCGTGTGGGGGTGGGGGCTCTGTGATTTATTCGATAAATATTAACATAATACTAATACTTCATATTATTGAGAAATAATCAAATGACACTTACCAATTGCACCCAGTTATTGCGATCGATGTGGTAGTGCACTAGCGCACTGCACCATGGATCTGCTTTTACCACGAAGTCCCGCCTACCATGTTGAAGGTTGGTTTACAAGCTAAATTATGCGAAAACTGGTTTAAAAGTGTTTGTCAAAGCTTTGCACCCGATGAAGCATGTGCTTCTCTTTCTACAATCTGCCACAAGACTGCGTTAACTTTGAAAAATAGCATTTCGGTCATTGTCAGGCCTGATTAGCAGATGTTTACTTCCAATGATTTTATTTTTTGTGCATGCGGCTGTAGCAACATCGAAGAAAATATCCCCCCAAAAAATTTAAAATAAACCTTTCAATTGCGTTTCTTATTAAATATCGGTCTTTTGTTGTCATGAATTAAAATTAGTTTGGTTCATTTAGCAAATAATTGGTGATTAATGACGAAAAGATATAAGCGGCAATAATGGGCACTTCCTGTGTATCAAAGGTCATTGACGAGGTTTATTTTTAGCCCGAAAGAAAGTCGAGATAGACTTGTTTTAAATGAAAACTAGTGCTAATAATAATATTATAATTATATAATTATATAATTTTAATAATAATAAGAACCGTTACAGATGTTCCCCAAACGGCTGCCCAATCCCTTATGATGCCCCATTCCCTACAAGCTTCAATAAATTAGACAATACTTTTGTAATATAAATGGATACTTTATTTTTAAGGGTATTTCATTGGAAAACTACTCCGATATAGCCATATGGGTATTAGCCAATCAAATTTCAGCGCATGTGCTTGCACATGTTTTCTACATTTTTCACATTAATTTTCTTATAGTGTCTCACAATACATACATTTGTGTTAAATATTAAAGAATTTCATTGAAAAATAAGAGAGATGTAACCCTTTAAGTATTAGCCAATCAGAAATCAGCATACACGCATGCATGGCCTTGCATTCAATTTTGATAGTATTATATTGGAGCTCTATGTGCCTATCTATGTCGTAAATTTCATCCTGTTTTGTTGAAAACCAAGGGAGTTATAGACATTTAAAGTTTCAACCAATCAGATTGCAGCACACCAGCATGCGCGTGTTTTCAAAAAATTTCCTATATAACATGTTGTAGCACCTTATAATATATACTTATATTCTAAATTTCAAAGTATTTTGTGAAAAAACAAGGAAAATATTGAGATTTTTGTATCAGCCAATCAGAGAAGAGCGCACGTGCATGCGGGTGAGTTCACGCTAATTTGACCATGTTATCTTGTCTAGACTACTAATATATCTTTATATTTTGAGTTTCAAAGCAATTCATCAAGAAATACAAAAGTTACGGCTTCATCAAGTATATCAGTCATTTCACTCATTGCACGCAAAATGACCTTCGTTCCGAACACCTACACAACATGCCTATTAACCCTAAAAAGGTTTCATGTCAATCGGATGAGTGGTTCTATGAGAACACTCCCGGACAAAAAAGTACCGGAGAAGAAAGTAGAAAAAAGAATAATAATAATAACTAGAGCAAAGCTCGTTGCAAAGCAACGAGTAGGTCTTCCGTCCGATTTTCAGAAGCACTGCTTGTAAGATGGATAAATGAAAGTAAAGTACTCATTAAAAAGAAGGCCTCCAGACCAAAAATTATGTCGATCTGTATTTAGAGTTTTTTTATGATTTTTATGCAGATTTTCGCTAAATAAAGCAAATCAAGACTACTTCCGGTTTGACCGGAAGTGACCCCAATCGACAGAAAATTGGGTCAAAAGTCTTGGTTGAATTCCATTTGATTTTATGTTGATATCTGCAGAAATACGTCATTTATAGTTACTTCCGGTTTGGCCGGAAGTTGACAAAAGAGACGATACTCAACAGGAAATACAATCAGACGTCCTCTGTGACATGCATAATTCAATTCAATACAGTGCTGCTATCCTGTAAGTTGACAATCCTATCCTATCCTATCGTGAATCCTGCATCCTCAATCCTATCCTGTGATTTCAGTCTAATCCTATCCTATCCTATCCTTCTGCTCTCAGTTTTTTTTAATATTAAAGAGTTAGTTTGACAAAACGAAAACAAAAATTATAAAATGACCATCAAATAAAAATCAGTTATAGTTATGTAATTAATTTAAGTGTAATAAATTTTAATGGAGAAAAAACAATGGAGATCGACATCCATTAATTTCCGACACCTCTCATGAATTAATTTGCGAGTAACCAGTTATATGTAAACAAAAGGATTGAAATAAAATGTAGGCAAGTATTGATCTAGCAAACATGTGAAGAAATTGGAACTTCGGAAGAATTCAAGAAAAAAATATAGTTAAACTTTATTTGTGTTTAATTTTACATACTAACAATGATCGGGAGACGTCAAGGTATTTGTGATTTCTTTTCGAATTTGTTCTCTATGAAAAATAAATGGAGTTAAAATCAGACAGAGAAAAAGGGGGATACAATAAAGATTGCAGATACTTTTCTAATGTTATGATAAAGTAGACAAAAGGAACAAAATTTAAACTCTTTATAAGAATCAGATCACGAATACCAAATCTTTCATGCGGGGTAGGTACACTGAATTATAACCATACCCATTGAAGAAACAATTTCTCTATCATGTCTACACATACTAAGTAATGACAACAGTAGGATTTGTTTGATGTTTTAACAATGCGGGGTAGGTACACTGAATTATAACCAAACCAATTGAAGAAACAATTTCTCTATCATGTCTACACATACTAAATAATGACAACAGTAGGATTTGTTTGATGTTTTAACAAGTGTATGTTTCATCTGTTCATGTAAAATTTATGCAAAACTTTATTTTTCCCTTAACTGGGCATCATGAAAATAACGTATAAATCCTAACTGCACCTATATCAGCTGTATATTAGATTTTACTTTTGACGTAAATCTAAATAAGAACTTCAAGGTATGACAAGACCA
>NW_026889754.1:16820000-16970000 GCF_033153115.1 Saccostrea echinata | reverse complement strand
AAGGAATTTAACACTTAATGATAAAAAAAAAATAAATTGTAAGGAATAAATTGAATAGGCAGCCAATTAAACATGTATAACCTGTGTTCGAACAGTTTAAACCTTTTTATAAACCACTTCGCAGTTTAGAAAGTTTATACTGCCCCAATACATGTTATATGAAGTATAAATTGGTAGCTATTGAATTATTCATTTCTAAAACAATACAAACTGAGAGCAGGGTAAACTTTGACCCATGTCGTTTCATTGACTTTCGAGATTGAATATTGTTCGTTATCTTCATATTCCATGAAACAATACAAATAGAGAGCAGGGTAAACATGGACTCCTGGAAATACGAGAGGTAGCGGCAGGTGTTATAGAGGAATGGGGATTGGATAAAACAGGAGGAAAAGACAGAGCCGTATTTAGGAAATAGAAATGCGCACTCTTTGTGGCTTTTCACAACAAGAAAGTATATCTCACTATTACAACCCATACGCTTTCTCTCAAAGGTTTCTGGCATGAAAAATTGATTTTTTTAATGTTTAAAATTTCTATGAACATAAAGATGAAACCCTTTTTTATCAAACATATTCAATCCAAAATCAGAAAGAAGTAAAATTAAGATAATTGTTACTATTTGATTACTAAACCTTTTATATTGTTGTTAAATGTATTTTAGCATTTTCTCCTACAAATGATCTTTCCAATGGACTCCTAATTTGCCTGCTTTTAAGAAAATATCCTGCCTCCTTATTTGCATTTTGTAAATCATATATATACGGTACCAATTTTGATACACCAAATGCGCATTTCGACAAATTATATCTCTTCAGTGATGCCCAAGCCGAAACGTTGGAAATCCAAAATAAAAAAAAAAGACTTGGAAGAGCTGAAAAAAGATGTCAAAGACTGGAGCCAAATACATCGAAAAATCAGAGTTATGCATAAGGGGGATAACCCTTAATCCTTCACTCCTAATCTACATACTTTTAAGAGAATGCCATGAAACCTAATTTGCATCTTCACTCCTAATCTACATGCTTTTATGAAAATATCCTGACTCTTATTTGCATCTTTGCTCCTAATTTGCATACTTTTAGGAGAATTCTTCCATTTGGTAATAAATTTGAAGTAAAATCAAATCGAACCTGTAATCTCGATGGTTGCTAATTCAATTCCTTCTCCAAACACAGTATAGTTACCGAGAAAACTCTCATTATGAATGGGGATCGTGCTGGACACCCAGTGCTGGTAAACTTCATTTCTTTGCGATATTGTTGTGCGAATAGCGAGGTTAGGAAGTGGTCCATTCCACGTGATCAGCATCGGTTTTGGATTTGAAATAATTGGCACATTTACAGATACGGAATTGGGAAGATCTCTTATATAAACAGTAGATTTAAACTCCACCCTATTGTCAAGGCGGGGCTTACCTATAGACAAAATGTTAATCAATTTATATATATACAATCCCTACATTAAAATGACTATACGCTTAAAGAAAAAATCTTACAAGGAATGTTGATAGAAAATGTAGCAACTTTGGTTGGATATTGTTTTGAACGTCCCTCGCATCTGTATATATTGGAATCTGTACATTGAGCTTTCCTAGGAAAGGTGTAGTTTAACCAATTATTGAGGACTTTTCCAAGAATCTGGTTTCTTGTCCCCCTACTGATGGTTACTGTAGGAATAGGGTTTCCATCTGTGAAACACGATAAAGTAAGGGACACGTTCTGTGGGATATTTGAATATTTTTCTGTCACACCATTGATATATACGATTGGTTCAGATAAATCTGCAAATCATGAAAGATTTGAATATTATTAAGATCATAAATTATATTTGGTTCATAAGGAATATGTTCTTTATCTTTATAGTTACATGTAGAAGATACACATGTAAAATACATTAAAAAAACCAAATGATTTAAGAAAAGATTAAATTCTAAGCAATACTTTCTGTCTAATTAAATAAACTACTCAGTGAAATTCTTGGGATATAATTCTGATTAATCGACAAATGCACATGCATCGTGCTGGAAATCTAAAATTTTCTTGCTACATGTATTTATGAAGAAGAATCGCAGTATGCTACAAGTGAGACATCGCTATAAAGTATAAACCCGTAGTTATTTATGGAGGATCAACACAGCAAAATTATATTCAATGGATATATTTATAGTTATCTCTTGAGATAAGAAAATGGAAAAGTAGTCTTGGTTATAAATAAGAGATTGATAATGCAGTATAAACATCTATAAATCATGCTATTAAGGCTTTTTAATTTTTTAAATTGACAAACACTAACAAAAAAACTCTTGTTTGTAGTGTTTTTTGGAAAAAATCTAAACAGAAATTACATCAAAAACAAAAACAAAACAAAAAAAAAAAAAAAACAACAAAAAAAACAAAACAAAACAAAACAAAAACAAAAAACAAAAAACAAAACAAAAAAACAAACAAACAAAAAACAAACAAACAAAAAAAACAAAAACAAAAACAAAAAAACAATCTGTTAAAGAGAAATAAAAATTAAATGCAATCAAGAGATATTGAAAGAATTAAAATTCCAGCAAGCAGTAATCAAAATTAAATTTACATTCTATAAAAGTGAAAATATATTATAGTTTTATCAGGCTACAAGGTGTCTCTGTTTTCATGTTTTACGATGAAATATGAAGATAACGAACAGTAATCAATCTCAAAAGTCCATTGAAACAATGCAATTTTGGAGCAGAGCAAACATAGACCTCCAAAAAACATCAGAGGTGGGATCAGGTGCCTTGGAGGAGTAAGCATCCCAAAAGAATATGGGAAACAAATTGATTTCCCAATATTTTTTAAATTTTCACTTCATGGCAAGATCGAGCATCAAGTAGGCCTATCGCAAATTTATATATATATATATATATATATATATATATATATATATATATATATATATATATATATATATATATATATATATATATATGAAAAACATAAATCAACAAAAGTTTAAGGAATGTTGAGAATTTTAACTTGATACGTTGATAATTTGCCAAATTATTCTAAAATTAAAAAGACATTATATGATCACCCGGCGCTGCCGCCGTTTAGTTTCATGACGTCCGACAACGTCATTGTTTCTCAATGTCCACTCCGTCTACCTTATACACTTGTCCTGATGTGATTACCTGGTGTTAAGTAAGGACTTAAGTCCGTCTTGTTTATGTGACTTTACAATGTCATGAACAGCTGCTTTCAATGCATATAATATTGTAAATGGATCTATACATAAGGAAAGATCCTCAATTGATTATACCAGAATACTTAGCTTGATGGGGTTCAATTTCTAAAACACATGATCAATGTCACTTTTCGACGTGACTGATTTTTGACACCCTCACTACAAATTGACTTTATCTGTGCATCTTTTATCTCTCTGAATCTTTTTGACTATTTAAAACGAGTACTCTGGATGTATTTTATTTTTCTGTAGCCCATTTAAACATTCCCTAGGTCTATACCAGTTTTTCCAGGTGCGAAACTTTAAAGAATGCTGGAAACAGAAACCCCTCCCCATTTTGACGTCATTTTTGAGCCCTTAATTGTTTGCACACTCCACATAAATTTACGATAAAATTTCATAGAATTTACAGAATGGGGTAAAAATTGCAAATTTTACGGAACAATTGTGTTGTACCACATGCCTAGATTAACCGGATTTTTTTGACGACAAATGCTCATATCAAAAGAGTTTTTCTCAGTTACACTCAGAAAAAACGTCATATTTGATGTTGCGCCGCTTGGACATACCATTGCTTACAAAAACAATAACAATTTATTAAAAAAATAAAACTTATGATTTATGGTTTATTCTATCGATAGAAAAGATGATGCTAACTAAATGTATTAAAATTCATTGATGTACCTAAAGCGGTTTTAATTTTATGGCGCTAGTCCACGAACTTTTTGATAACCCCTCGAATATATATATATATATATATATATATATATATATATATATATATATATATATATATATATATATATATATATATATATGTTATTATTTATTTTTTTAAAGGTATCGCTATGATAAAGAATTCATTAATTCAGCCGAAGCATTATCATGCATTATTGTGGATTTTTATCCGAAAAGTAAAAGGATATAAACTTATATTTGTTTCCATTATATAAACAATTTATCAAATAAATTAAAAGCACTGATGACGTTTTTTGTTATGTTTTATAATATATTCAAATCATTCATCAATTAACACGAAAATTTATGTTGCATACAACATTTTTATTTCATCTGGAAAAGAATCAATAAAATTATAAAATGATAAGCGTCTTTCAATGTCAAAATCCATTACAAATGTAAGACCTTTAAACTATTAGAGAAGCATTTTTTTAATTTAATTGACACAGAGTCTCTCTTTATATTTTATATACATTAAACTCAATGCTTTTTAGAATAGGCTTTTTTTTAAAGTACATTTTTTAAGTCTGATATTTTTTATGAATTTTAATAAGAATTCTTCTAGCACTGCATTAGGAAATTTCTTTTAAGAGAGAAATCTACTATTAAAAGTACGCAAGTGATTTAAGGCTAGGTATAGGCGTTTCTATGCAAATGAGCTAATAAAAATGCAAAAGAGGTATATCTATTATACAGAGAAAGCTTAAATTCAATTTCTTATACATACTTAGTTCCCAAGGCATGTTATAGCTAATGCACATTATGACGTCATATTATGACGTCATTGTTCTTAAGTACTTAAAGTAATAAAACACATCAACAAACGGCTTTGGCGCAAGGGCATACACTATTTAATTTTAAGTAAATAATGTATAATACAGCAAAGAATATTCTAAAGATTAATAAAAGTGCTGCACAAATCCTATGCACTTTCTCGTTTGATAAAAATTTGAGGAAACTTACGCTGGACTGTGAATTTTTACCCCGTTTCAACTCAAAACTTTACAAATAGTAACTAAACAATTGATTAGTCGACATTTGTGCAGCAATATCACAAATCCTTGGAATATTCTGCTTCTATTTAGACCCTGTTTCTGTAAAAATAAATAGGGTATGCCCTTGCGCCAAAGCTTTTTTGTTGATGTTCTTTATAACTTTGTGTTGTAGAGAGCAATGACGTCATAATGTGTACTGGCTATCACTTGTCGCGGGTAACAAGTTTGCATTAGAAAATAAGTTTTTATCCTTTTCTGTATAATAAGTATAGCCCTTTTGCGTTTTAATTAGTTCAGTTTCATAGAAACGTCTATACTTAGCCTTAACTCACTTGCGTATTCCATTTAGCACTCCAAAGATATGACATTTAGACAACATTTCATTATGAACATGTACTTACATTGAATGTCTATCGTTAAGTTACTGTAGGTATTCCCGGAATCTTCACTCCAGTAGGCCACGCAATAAAAAAGCGTCCTTGATCTGTTAGATGTTTGCTCTGGTAGAACATGTGATGAATCACTTTGGTATGTAGCCTCATATTTACCACTGGGTATCTTATTGAACCATTGAAAGGTACAAGGTGGATTGCAGTCCGCGGAGCAGTTGTATGGGCCAAATTTATCGCCTTCACGAATTTTTAGTATATTCATTGGTGGCTGTGGAGATATGATAACTTTTTCTGGACCATCTGGAAAGAAGAGACAGAAAAATACCCGTAAAAATTCACTTACAGTTGTATTGTGTTGACGAATGTGTAGTCATTTCTTAAGAAAGTTTTTAATAGTATCTTGATATGATATTGTAACTTGAATATTTGATTTATCAGGAACCCTAAAGTCTGCTTAATAATGCTGAATCCAAAAGCTAATTACAATTCTTGTGACTTTGTTCCATATCAGAATTTAATGAACAGACAATAGACACTTACGTATGCAGAGCAGCGACTTAATTGGATAAGCGCGCAGTGTGGACTATAGTTGAACTATATATTGTATAACATACATGTATTTCAGATAGCAAAGACATATACTAAGAATGTCACAAAAATCGGAAAGTAGATTGGCTTGTAACAGAATGTCAACAAAATAAAGTACTACTAACATAGAAATCCTCACAATTAAGAAACACCTTTCATATTTATCTATCCAACACTTATTTGTTCTGTTATTGTGCTTAAAGAGCATGTATTCTATGTACAGTTACAATAAAACTTTTGAAAAAAATCGTTTGAAAACACACAAAGATAATTACTTACATAAAGGGTTTATTCGTACTTCATCACTTCTCTCTGACTCCACAGTTTCTTTCACTCGGCAACTGTAATTGTTGTATTTAACATCTTTGCTGACGCTGAAATAATAGGTTTCCCAGTTTTCTCCTTCAATCCTCGTATTGTTGATGTACCATGAATACGATAATGGTGGGAACATCTTGTAATAACAAGGAGTGGAGGTAGACCTACTGATACATTCCAGAAATGCTTTGTTCCCAACCCTTATCGTCAGCTGTCCTTTTATTGTAGGTCTCATCGGCTTTCCTATATATTTGATTTTTAAATTTCAAAAAATCCTTTCTAATAATGAAAAATTGAAATGTTAAATTCTGATTCAATCAGATTCTCTCTCTCTCTCTCTCTTAGATATAAATTCATTCTAATGGTTATCTCTTAGAACTGAACACGGAGATAATATTAGTAAAATATAGTGCATATAATAATTGAGCAATATTAAATAAATCAGTTGCGGAGTTATAGTGTTTTACCATGGACCACCAGTATCACTCCTCCATCATCGTCATTTCTTGTGACACCTCCTACGTAATATCCAGCGTCTTCCACCGTTATATTCTTAACCTCAAACAGTATGTTAACAGACTTTAACGGTCGGGTGTGGTATACATATTTTTCAGCAGATTTTGCTTTATCCTTTGTTATTTTCAAAATTCTTGTACGGGAACCATTATGTGTATAATGAAATATACGGTAAAAATCATTTTCTGGAAAATAATCAGCTGTCCAGGAAATATTTCTTGATTCTCCTTCTTTAGCTTCAACTATGATCACTAAAAAACAAATGTAGAAAAGTTCTTAAGGCGCATAATGGAATTCAGAGTTCTCATTTATTAGAATATTTTATTGTTTTTTTAAACACATAAAGAGAATTTGTTTAAAAAATACGAATTATGCATTTATTTTCTTCCATTTAAGGCGTTCAGTGGATGACTCTGAAACCTCATTAGTGTTTAAAAATGGTAATACCTACATGTGCATAAAACTGTTTCAGAACCACTAGTTTCAGAAACACATTACAAAAATAAGATGTTTAGAAGAGTAACTTTTTAAAAAAGTAAACGTATATGAAAAACTTCGAGCAACTACTGAATGTACTTTTTTGGCACTGGTAGTGAAAAAACTAAATGTACACATTACATGGATATTAAATATTTTGAGACACCCACTGACAAAAGGTGTCTTTACATAGGCACATTTGAATTTACATTACATTTCATTCCATATTAGATACATTTCTCATCTTCAAACGTGATTTAAACATTCACTTTTTAACACTGCAACAAAAATTCAATAAATATTAAATTTTCAAATAACTACGTGTATGTAAGTATAGTAGTAGTAATATGTGTTCTAGAGAAAAAAACCAATTCCTCCTATTTTCCTACCGTTCACGGTAGCTCAGTCGGTAGAGCGCTCGCTCCGTGATCGGGAGGTCGTGAGTTCGAATCTCGGCCGCGACAGACCTAAGTCGATAGAAAAATAGGTAGCAACTGTTCCTTCGCCATGCGCTCGGCACTTTGAAGTGAAAGTTGCGGATCCTTCGGATGAGACCTTAAAAACCGAGGCCCCGTGTCACGGCAGGCGTTGGCACGATAAAGATCCCTCACTGCTCAATGGCCCTGAGTGCCGAGTAAAGGTCAAAATTTGAAGCCCTTCACCGGTATATGGTGACGTCTCTATATGAGTGAAAAATTCTCGAATGGGACGTAAAACAACAATCAATCAATCAATCAATCCTCCTATCTTCCATATTTTAGGTTCAGATTGTTAACCTTCAAAGAAATTGAAGGATGATATCGTGTACTTTGCTTTCCTCTCTATAAATGCTTTTTATTTTCTATCTGTGTTGATACTTTAAATTGAGGAATTGCACTATTTTTAAAAAAATATTAAAAGGGACAAACTAGGATCAAAGAATTCATAATTTATTAAGTTAAAATGCCTTTGTTGAAGTTCTTTTTGATTTATTTGGATAACTGTTCGTTATCTCCATATATTTCATTCTTTTCCATGTTGTAGTTCTAAATTTGAAAAGATTCAGGCACTTGAGGAAGCTGTTATACAGATTCTGAAAACGGGAAAAGAAATTAAATGGCGCGAAATTGGGCATTAATAAGAAAAACCTAAATGCAGACTTGTCTAAGGGAGGTTACAAGGACATCCATATATATTGTGACATTAGCATAAAGCATTAAACACGTACCATTATATGTCTTTTTGTGTTCCACATAACATTTACTGAAGTCCATACAGTTGTACTCTCGTACTTCTATAGTTACTGACTTATACTTAAGGACGTCTTCCACTGTGTAATGGTCCTCATTCGTCTTCACCCAGTCGGCTGAATGAGAGTCCTTAGTGATTAGGATATCATTGCGCAGAGAGGAAACGTTTGTCCATTTAAAAGTCACGTCACCATTCAAAAACTCCGTCCATATTTCAAACTTTTGTCCTTGAAAGGAGAAACTTTATATTAGCTTTTTCTTTATATTATTTCTTGTTCCAATTTTTTCTATAAAAGTCATTTAAGAAGCAAAGAATCGGAAAAAAATATCGTTATACTAAGCTTCCATTGAAGAGATATAGGATATGTTTGGTTTTCTAGAGCATGATAAAATGTACCTAGACTTTGTGAGAGTGTGAAAGTGTCAAACTACCACTATTTTAAAATTTAATTTTCTATAGTAAAAGCACAACCCTAATGTCATGATGACAGAAGGTCATCAGTAATTTGTCTATATTTTGTCGACACAGTCAAAATGAATTCTAAGTATCCCGACAAAGAAATTGTTCCACATAGCATGTTCATTATCAAGGAATATGAAAACTAATGCAATCTTTTAAGTACATACAAGGCATAAAATTATTATTTTCTGCGTACATGTATTTGAGACTGTTGCAAAGTTTTAACATTGAGTAAATAGCATTATTTAAAGGAAAGCAGCATATAGATATAGGCAATATGGATATAAACATACCATTTTATGTTTGAGAAGGAGCTTAAAAAATCACATAAATATTGACTGCTTTACGCATTCAATTAATCTTTAATATAAAACTTCTTTTTCAAAAACATTTCGTTCTTACCGTGTACAAAAAATAATGTCCTGGCTAGGACCAGGTACAGCCACCTGAGTTTAATCATCAGACACTTGAGAATTATTACCATTAACAATAATCCTTTTTGCAATTAATTTTACTGTCAGATCTCTCCCCGATTGTATAAAACTAAATAAAAGAAATCTTGTGATAAACAATTTTCTTTCCCAATCCAGATTTTGTAAGTACATACAGGAAAGAAGAAAAACCTTACTCCGCTTGAAGTGAACCGGTGATCAGTGTGTTGATTTGCTATTTATAAGTTGATACTTAATAACCTCATACTTCCAAAATACAGATTTAAGTTATAAATAAAGGAAGGTTGATATTACTTTATCTGGAAAATAACAGAACACTATGTGGAATAAGAATATCTTCCTTGATTAAAAGGAAGTACTCTCTCTTTCTCTCTCTCCCTCTCTCAGCGTATGTTTGCTTTTCTGTTTGCAACAAATTAGAAATTGTACTTTTCAGGAAAATTAAATGTGATATTAGTATTAAAAGACACGGGGTATGAAGAATTTTGAGCATTGATATATGACATTTACAAACTCGTTAGTCGCTATACATAGTCGCTTTACATAATGATAGTCAGATCAGTATAAAATCCTTCACTAGCTCCTTAATTATGTTCCCCAAACGGAGTTTGGGAACATATTGTTTTTACTCTGTTTCTTATTATTATTATTATTATTAGGGTCTTCCGAGCTTCCTTTGGAAGACCCTACTGTTATTCTACTGTTTCTTATTATTATTTTATTTTTTTTTTCCCGCCGATTTTCAGCAGGCGATTTCTCGAAGACCTTTTGTCCGATTGCTATGAAACTTTCAGGGTAGATACAATGTACTATTGCCTAAAACGGTTTTTTCAAATTTTGATATATACCTCCGTTCATGAGTTATTGCCCTTTAATCGATATTTGGAGGGTCTCTTGTCCAGTAGAAATCTCAATAACGACACATGATATTTGCATGAAAATTGGAGAACTTGTAACTAATACATTGCAGATGAGCAGAACATTAAAATTGTAGGCTAATTTTTTCAAGTTCGGAAGCTATGTGACTTCAAGTTTTAAGAATTATTTTTCCATGAAATTTTGCTGCTTTTTGTTTAATAACTTTTAAACTGATAAAAATTTGGTAAGACATATAGAATAAAAGTTGTGTGTAATTACAAGAGCTTTCAGATAACATCAAGAAAAAGGGGCTGGCCCCTATATTCAGGGGACAGCAGGTCATAAAAGTATTTTTTGGATAGCTAAAAATATTAAAATATTATGAAAAAGTTTGAAGGACATAATTTCTAACATATTAAATCTTGTCATGTGGTATAAAGAGAAACAAGCTCCGTGTTATATTTTATTCTATTTTAGAAAATAATTATTCGAGAATCGTACAGGAACAAGTTGTCTACAAACCAGCCACGCCTTTTAGGGCATCGTAACACATGCTTGTACGGATTTAGATTTAGATTTTATGTTGTGTTTTAAATAAATTGTTTTGATTCGATTTCTCTGTTTTCTATTATATAAATCGTTTATAAATGCAAGTGATTTACAAGTAAAGGTAAATCAACATTTACTAATGCATCCGTATAGAAAAAGTCGTAATCGGGGCCTCTTTGTTTGTAACCTGGATGTAAACAATCACGAGCGGCATTGTGGGAAGAAGACACTAAAGACCCGATATACGAAAAACGTGATTTGATCTGATGCTTTGTTGGCAAATATTTCAAAAAAAGTGTAGTTTAGTATAGCATAATGCTTCATAATCAATAATTTTTAAAAATAAATCATGTATAACACTCAATCTGATTATTTTATTTTTTGAAAAATCATCAGGTCGAATATCAGGTCTTTAGTATATCAAGTCTTTAGTACGTCCCCGGAAGTAGCCATGCAAGTCGGAATTACAGACAAAAAATGAGAAGAAAATATGTGAAGTTGACAGTTGTACATTTTCTTAACGTACGAGCCGTATGTAGACATAAACATTTAATCCACATCTACGAAGCACATAAAATCCTTGGTTGCGTACTGGGAGCATTAGTTTTAAAGGGATATGTATATTCTTGCGCAAATTGTTTACGAGGAAATTCTGATGATCACATTAACAGCGATGAACAGTCTTGTGTCGGAGTTTTCTGTGATAAATGTAGCGAGTGATGAAAGAGTTCACGGCGACATTTTAATATATGATTGGCGTGGATCTTGGAAATGAAGGTTAGAATTTTTCTTATCTAAAATTTAACAGCTGCTTACAGCACTGATGTTTACATGTATATGCCAGCAAATGTATAAATGTACGCACAAACACTGATGTATGTTATCTATTTTATGGTTCAGTCTCTGTCTGTTAGCCCTGACATGACATTGTCAAAATCCCCATTGCTTTACCTTATATTTAAATGCATGAGAGCATGTAATTTCACCAAGACTGAATATTTTTTTTATTGAAACAAAAAAATGCAAAAATTCAACAATACACTATCTAACATACTACATGTATAAACATAATAATTATTGTTATATATTCTTCAACAAGTATGAATAGCTGTTATAACTAGGGCCTTAATTAATATTATAATTTGTTATACCTTCAAAAAATTGTTCCTATATAAATCTATACCAGTGTACACTTAAAATGTCTAACATTTCCAATATTTTATGAGCAATCATAAAAAAATCTATGTTGAACCGCAAAGTGAGATATTGAACCTGTCGATGAGATCATTGGACTGCTTACATATTACAGTATGTGCGGGATTAGTTATAAATCTCATATTTGCATTCGTTGGTGTTCAAAAGTTACGGAATTGACAGAGTTTTACCTCAGTGCTGGTAAAGGAAATTTACATCACGGAAGCCAGTACAAAATACATGTATGTCAAACAAAAAAAAGAAAAGAAAAGATATAACAAAACATTTATTGACCGTGTTCTCGGGGTAAAATGCAATTTGCTGACCCCTTGAACCTAACTGTTTCCCTTCGGCCTAATGGCCTCAGGCAAACAGTTTGGTTCTTGGGTCTGACAAAACACATGTTGCCCTCGAACCCAGTTAGTAAATGTGTATTATTATTGGAAAATGTCACTCAGTTAAATTGCAAAAGAAATTTGGAAATATATTTATACATAAAAGTTTGAATTATTTCTGTGATAAGACTGCAGGATTGGTTTGTGTTTTGTTTATATTGCCCCTTCAAATTTTTTTTAGTCATGTTATTATGCCACCACTTGCTGGTGGAGGCCTGCAAATATTTAAGATCTGTACTTGACACTTATGGCCTTTGGGATGTGAGGGATCTTTTTTGTGCCAGCACCTTCTGTGACACAGAACCTCGGTTCATACGGTTTCATCCGAGGAACCTATCTCCACATCCAGCTGTGGGATTCAAACCTGCGACGTAAGGATCAGCTTCTTACTGACACTTTGATTTATTGTATGTTGTTTTACATCTTACTTGAAAAATTTCTCTCGTATAGAGACATTACCACATACTGGTGAAGGGCTTCAAACATAGACCTTAATACTTGGCACTAAGGCCCATTGAGCATTGAGGGTTCTTTATTGTCCCAACATCTACTGTGAAGTTTTTAAGGTCTCATCTGAAGAACCTTTGACTTTCATTCTAATGCTGGGCGCTTGGTGAAGGAACCTTCACTACCTATGTGTTTATGTCTTAGGTTTGACACAGCAAATGAGAATCAAGCCCAGGCCTCCTGATTATAAAATGAGTGCCCTACAACTAGGCTACCATTGCAGATAATGAACTAGATTAATTACTATGTAAAACATTGTTTAGTAAAAATTAGTTCTTGAAATTAGAAAATAGAATTTTTTATGATTGGGGTATGTAAACTTAGAGTGGTATTTGGGTTATACAGTAAAACACGCTTACTGCGAACAGACTTAAATAAGGAATTGAAGCGTATAGTGAAGTGATTTTCATTCCCTGTGGTTTTAAAAATGTACTGAAAACTAAACTGAAAAATGAATACATTTATAGATGCTTTTATGGATCGCATGTATATGTGTACCCCCTCGGCACATGTTTGGCATTAAAAAAAAAACTATCCTCTGCCACCTTCAAGAAAACAACAATTTTCAGAAATATGTAATTTAGTCTAATTCTTCTCTAAATAAGTTTATTGATGTATGCCATTTTCAAAACTCACCATATTTCTTTTATTTGACTCTTTATTCATTTAGGTAGAGAGACCTAAACACAAGGGGAGTAAACCTTTCCCAGTACACATTTTCAAAGAGTTTGAAGCATCAGTATAACAAATCTTAACAGAGTAAGGCAATTTTTGTCTGAGAAAAATTTATTTGTTTGAAAATAATAGTTTGGGCACTGTCACATATATTTTATCAAATTTTGATGCAATCACTTAGTATTAATTAAAATTAAAGGGGCTCAGTTATTGCGATATCGCTGAAAATACAAATTATAAACTTACTCTTTTTTACATGTATTTTCACTAAATATCATTATTTTGAAAAAAGAATGAGTCAGTATGCAAAAATGTCTGTTCACAGAACCACATTTATTCAAAGAATTGCTGTTCTTTAATTTTTTTTTCAAATTAGACCCATCTTACTATTGATGATTACATAAAAAAAAATACCCCCCTCCCCTTCATTTTCCCCCTCATTTGTCTTCTATAATGTGATAGAACTTAAACTTTTCATTATTTTCATATAGATTATAGATTTTTCTGTAAATTATAACAAAACAGATGGTCTTTTTGTATATTTAATGAACAAAATATCAGAAATATGTACATTTTCATGTAATTATTGGATTCTACTAAACACCTGAAATTTACTCACAAATGCCAAGTAAGGACAGGATGATCACTTTAAATATTCAGGGGAATCAAATGCATGTATTTGATCACTCAGATACATTGAAATTGAATGGAAATATACTCAGAAAAAGGACAGTCAGTAAAATCAGATTTCCACAGTATATTCTCTATAGAATCAGGTAATGGTTGGAGGGGTAGGGTAGATAACTGCAATTTCCAGGACACTTCTTCTTGAACCTCTGATGCAAGAGGGGTTTTTGTATATTACAATAAATATCCTGAAAAATAGATTGGGTTTTCTTTTGCAAACAAGCTATAGATGTATAATTCAAGCAATTATTATAGGTAAAATGGGATTTCTCAAAACATCAAAAATAGGAGAGTATGTGTTTCATGTCAGTACATTTCATCAAGGCATGCAATTCTTATTGAACTTTTTATATGTAGCTGCATTTGAAATTGATCAAAGTTACCATTAAACACTGTTTTGATAAGAAATAGATTCTTTTGGATTGTAGGAGTTGGTCAATTTTGAAGTAACACAAAGAATATGGGGTTAAGGTGGTTGACCGACAATTGGTGGGGTCACTTATTTGCCTCTAACTTTTTTATTTTTCATTGAAATAAGACATATTTAGTATATTTTTACTCAGAATTGATTGCATTTTCTAAATATGGAATGTTATTTTGATCAAAAAGCAAACTTTGAAAGTTAAAGGTGGCAGGGGATAGTTTCGTACTAAAGACCCGGTCAAATTTCTTAAAAAATTGAGATTTCCCCTGTTTGATGTGATATTTTATGTAGAAAAATGATTAGAATAATTATGGGACACATTTGTAGTGTAGCAGAGTGCTTGCTGAAATAAATGATGTGCAACATGTATAGGTGTCACTATGACACTTATCATATACAGAGTTGTAAATGCGAACCTAAGACACGTGGTCAGTCGCAGAGGAAATTCAGCCGAAAAGCAGTAGGCCTTAGAAGAAGGTGTGTATTTCAGAGGGAAGATGAATGGCCCCATATCAATTGGTGAATTTTCATTAGGGCATGCATTGATTTACAGACTACTGGGTGTTTTATCCTGCTCTCTTGGGCCTGGGGGTGGGTTGTATGGGTGCGACTGAGGCCCAAATCTTGGGAAAACAAGCCAAAAGTTGGGGAGACCCCAGGTGCATTTTTGGTACATGTGCACTCTACTAGGCAGATTACATGTAATTTGTTGACATAATTTGTTAGCCGTGGGAATATGACGTGTCCCAATGTACATGTTTTTATGGATTGCATGTATATGTGTACCCCCTTGGCACATATGTTTGGCATTAAAAAAACTATCCTCTGCCACCTCAGCCAAGTTGGATTTCTTCATAATTAGATAATTCATACCACTATTGTTCTTGATGCAAGTAATTAGATAATCCATACCAAGAATAGTCTTGATTAGTTATAACAATTGTTTGTTAAAGTAATACAAAGACAAAAACAAAGCTTTTTGACAATGCTTTTTAAGTGGTTGGGCTTTCTGGGAGATTCCCAATTTAGCCTAATTGATGCTGAAATTCTCCATTCTGAGGGCCCCAGCCCCCATTCCCAAAGTACTGAAAAAAAAACACTGCAGTAAATATTATATTTGAAATCAAATACATTTGAATGATACATATATTTATTACTACGTAAATGTTAATGATTCAATAATTTGTTGCATAATGGTTATAACGTAGTTTAAATATTGTACAGGCTAGCAGTCTCTTAAAAACAAAAAGGAAAATGACATGAAAAATTAATTTAAATTTCAACGAGTACTCGACTTTCATTTGATTAAAGCCTCTGACAGTTCGACTTAGCTATCCGAGTAAAACTAACATCGCTATTTATCATTTATAAGTTGTATTTTTTTTTTTATTTTAAATGAGAAATTTCCATTTCTTTTGGATAGGTGTGACTGCCATCTGATAACTGAAATTTGATACCAAGCATGACCATATTTGCCAGAAGAGCATCTGTTTGGAGATGACGAAGAATAAGCAGCATAGTGAAATTTAAATAGTCACACAAGGATAAAAGTCCCTCCATCTAGGATTATGGACACATCAGGCCTTAATACATTAAGAACTTGTAATATACATGTACTGTGTGTAGTATGTATTTTTACAAAATAATTTAGAGAGAACTGCTATTTTGGCATATACAACAACAAATGTTAACATATGTGCATATTTCAAATGACTTCAGTGCTAAGGCCATGTACATGAACGAGGATTGTTAGAAAGGTTTGCGGACACGTTGATTTAAGGAAATTTTACTGTGCACTTTGAAAAATGACATTTATCTGATTAAATTCTTATATTTTGTTTATCTGTTTATTAGTATGTAAAAAATCAGGTCCATTTACTAAAATTTTGAAAATATACGATTTTTACTGTGCAGTCAAAGAATTCATGGAGCAAGCATTTGATGTTTTTAGCTCTTCTGAGCCAAAGGCTCAAAGAGCTAATGCTATGGCCATTTGTGCAGTGTGTGTAAACTTTTTAGAATATGGACCATAACTCAAGAACCCCTTGGCCAATTATTGTCAAATTTGTCACAGGGTATCCTTGGCCCAAGGGCTCCCTTTTGTACTCAAACTAGGGTTGTGACCCTTTAACAAGGGGAGATGATTAAGAAAATAGAAACAAAGTACTGGTTGCTAAAAAATCTTCTTCTCAAGAACCGCTGGGCAGATTATCACCAAACTTACACAAAAGGATGAGGATATGTTGTAGATTAAAAATTGTTCAAGGCATCACCCTGGGGCAAAGGGCATGGTCTCAAGGTCACTTCAAAGTTGACCAAAAATTACATTTTATTAAAATGTTGATATTTTGCTTACTATAAGGACTAGGATCATCAAATCTTGTCAGTTGATGCATCTAAGGACCTCATATCATGTTGACTTCAAAGTAGGTCATGGTGACCTACTTTTAAAATTTTGCAGCCATTCTTTTTCAAAATGATTTAGAGGCATATTTCGAACAATTTAAGGCCTATGATCATCAAACTTTGTCAGTTGATGTATCTTGGGTCCTCAAAGTACGTCAACTAAAAAGTAGGTCACCTTGACCTACTTTTTATGCCCCCGGATCGAAAGATCCCGGGGGTATATTGTTTTTGTCCTGTCTGTCTGTTTGTCTGTTTGTTTGTCTGTTTGTCTGTTTGTCTGTCTGTCTGTTGTCAACTTTAACCTTGCCCATAACTTTTGATTGGTTGGAGCTATGACTTTCATTTTTCACATGTGTATTCCTTGTGACAAGACCTTTCTTTGGGTACCATCATATTTGACCTTTTGACCTTGACCTTGGAGTTTGACCCACTTTTGCAAAATTTTATGAGACTTAAACCTTGGCCATAACTTCTGAACAGTTGGAGCTTGGGGTTTCAAACTTCACATGTGTATTCTTTGTGACAAGGCCTTCTTTTGGATACCAACCACTTTGACCTTTTGACCTTGACCTTGGACTTTGACCTACTTTTGAAAAACTTTAACCTTGGCCATAACTTTTGAACAGTTGGTGCTTAGGGTTTCAAACTTCACATGTGTATTCCTTGTGACAAGACCTTCCTCTGGATATCAACCACTTTGACCCTTTTGACCTTGACCTAGGAGTTTGACCTACTTTTGAAAAACTTTAACCTTGGCCATAACTTTTGAATGGTTGGAGCTAGGGCTTTCATACTTCACATATGTAATCCTTGTGACAAGACCTTCCTTTGAATACCAACGACTTTGACCCTTTTGACCTTGACCTAGGAGTTTGACCTACTTTTGAAAAACTTTAACCTTGGCCATAACTTTTGAATGGTTGGAGCTAGGGCTTTCATACTTCACATGTGTAATCCTTGTGACAAGACCTTCCTTTGAATACCAACGACTTTGACCTTTTGACCTTGACCTAGGAGTTTGACCTACTTTTGAAAAACTTTAACCTTGGCCATAACTTTTGAATGGTTGATGCTAGGGCTTTCATACTTCACATATGTAATCCTTGTGACAAGACCTTCCTTTGGATACCAACCACTTTGACCCTTTGACCTTGACCTAGGAGTTTGACCTACTTTTGAAAAACTTTAACCTTGGCCATAACTTTTGAATGGTTGGTACTAGGGCTTTCATACTTCACCTATGTAATCCTTTTGAAGAGGTCTTCCTTTGGATACCAACCACTTTGACCTTGACCTTGACATTTGACTTTTATTTAAAAAACTTTAACCTTCACCATAACTTTTGAACAGTTGTATCTAGGTCTTTCAAATTTCACAGGTGTTTTCCTCGAGACAAGATCTTTCTTTGGGTATCAACATTTTTTATCTTTTGGCCTGGATTTTGACTTGCATTTGAGAAACTTTAACCTCGACATAAGCTGCCATACGGGGGCATAGTGTTTCACAAACACATCTTGTTGAATTTTATGGCTAATCTTTTGCAAAAAGAATTAAGGTCAATAATTCGAATACTGAGAGGTTTAGAATCATGAAATCTTGCAAGATGATGCATCTTGGGGCCAAAAAACATATGTATTAAAAAGTAGGTCACAGTGACCTACTTTTTGAACCTTGCAGGCATTCAATTTCAAAGTGTTTCATAGGCATAATTTGGACATTTTAAGGCCTATGATCATAAAACTTTGTAAGTTGATGCATCTTGGGTCATCGCAGTAGGTCAACTGAAAATTAGGTCACCATGACCTACTTTTCAATTTATATGGCTATAATTAAATATTTCGGGTACTAATTGGCTTAGAATCATCAAACTTTGTCAGTTGATGCATCTTTGGTCTTCGGAGTAGGTCAACTGAAAAGTAGGTCACCATGACCTACTTTTCAATTTATATGGCTATAATTAAATATTTCAGGTACTAATTGGCTTAGAATCATCAAACTTGGTCAGTTGATGCATCTTTGGTCTTCGGAGTAGGTCGATTGAAAAGTAGGTCACTGTGACCTACTTTTGAAAATTTATGGCTTTAATTAAATATTTCGGGTACAAATTGGCTTAGAATCATCAAACTTTGGAGTACGACAACTGAAAAGTAGATCACTGTGACCTACTTTTGAAAATTTATGGCTTTAATTAAATATTTCGGGTACTAATTGGCTAAGAATCATCAAACTTTGTCAGTTGATGCATCTTGGGTCCTTGGAGTATAACAGCTGAAAAGTAGGTCACCATGACCTACTTTTGAAAATTTATGGCTTTAATAAAATATTTCAAGTACTTATTGGCTTAGAATCATCAAACTTTGTCAGTTGATGCATTTTGGGTCCTTGGAGTACAACAACTGAAAAGTAGATCACGGTGACCTACTTTTGAAAATTTATGGCTTTAATTAAATATTTTCACCGATCTTATTAGTCGGTGCAACTTCTTAGAGGGACAAGTGGGGTTTAGCCACAAGAGATTTTTGGGTACTAATTGGCTTAGAATTATCAAACTTCGTCAGTTGATGCATCTTGGGTCCTTGGAGTACAACAACTGAAAAGTAGGTCACGGTGATCTACTTATAAAATTTTATGGTTATAATTTTTAAAAAATATTTTAGGTATTAATTGGCTTAGAATCATCAAACTTAGTTGATGGGTCCTCAGAGAATGACAAGTGATAAGTAGGTCACCTGACCAACTCTCAGGTATTAGTTGGCTTAGAATCATCTTGGGTTCTCAGAATGTGAATTGGAATTTTAAGGGTTTATCTAAATATACAGGATACTTAGAGGCTTCAAATAGAAGTGATAGGTTGTACAGTTTATCAGAAGAGCGATTCAAGGCCCTTGGGCCTCTTGTTTGATGTTAGGTGATGTGACAACCTGATTCCAAACCTGCTGAGCTTTTCACAGCTATAAATACCTTTCAGTTCTATCATTTACATGTCTTTTCCCTACTTTAAAATTGAATAACTCTAGCAAGTCATGTTACTTTTTTCTATTGTTGCATATCAAATATTAGTGAGATCTTAAAATCTGTGTCTACACAGTAAAGCAATAGAAATGGAAACAATGCAAAATCCATAGGCACAACATCTATGCGATAAGCGGTGTACTGGGATATCGCATGGACTGGGTCATCAAAAATGTTAATCCTTCCATTAACAAAGCTACTACTATTTGAACACTTTTGTCATAGATATATATATCCCTGAAGCATCTTAAAACATTTTAGTCTCTTTTGGGTATTTTCCTGTCTGAAGAAATAATTTTTTAATAGCTTAGTGCTCTCCAAGACTTTCAATGACATTGCAATTCTCAACTTTGTGTTTTTGCATTGATCATTTATAATTAGCGATGAAACAGTCATAACCCCTCTAATTTAATTCAAAATTCTGCAACATGCCCTCTCTTGAATATTGTAGCGACATGTAAAATATCATTAATTCTTTTGCATTACAACAGTGCAATTTTTTATTTCAAGAAATTGGTCTGATTTCAATATAACTTTGATTACAAATAGACAACTCTAAGATACATAATTCTTTTTATCTTTTTAGCTCTTGTGAGCCAAAGGCTCAAAGAGCTAATGCTATGGCCAATTGTGCGGTGTATGTAAACTTTTAAGTTCACATGAGCTAAAAGCTTAAGTGAGCTTTTCTGATCACCAGTTGTCCGTCGTCTGTCTGTCCGTCTGTCTGTCTGTCCATCCATCTGTAAACTTTTCATATTTTCATCTTCTTCTCAAGAACCACTGAGCCAAATTTAACCAAAGTTGATACACAGCATCCTTGGGTGAAGGGGAGTTTAAATTGTTAAAATGAAGGACCAACCCCCTTTACAAGGGGAGATAATCAAGAGAAGACAAAAATAGGGTAGGGTCATTAAAAAATCTTCTCAAGAACCACAGGGCCAGAAAAGCTGAAAGTTATGTGGAAGCATCCTGGGGTAGTGTAGATTCTAAATTCTTCAAATCATGGCCCCCAGGGGTAGGGCGGGGCCACAATAAGGAATCAAAGTTTTACATTGAAATATATAGGCAAAATCTTTAAAAAATCTTCTTCTCAAGAACCAGTGGACCAGAAAAGCTGAAACTTATGTGGAAGCATCCTGGGGTAGTGTAGATTCTAAATTCTTCAAATCATGGCCCCCGGGGGTAAGGCAGGGCCACAATAGGGAATCAAATTTTTATATTGAAATATATAGGCAAAATCTTTAAAAGTCTTCTTCTTAAGAATCAGTGGGCCAGAAAAGCTGAAACTTATGTGGAAGCATCCTGGGGTAGTGTAGATTCTAAATTCTTCAAATCATGGCCCCCGGGGGTAGGGTGGGGTTACAATAGGGAATCAAAGTTTTACATTGAAATATATAGGCAAAATCTTCAAAAATCTTCTTCTCAAGAACCACTGGGCCAGAAAAGCTGACACATAATATTATGTGGAATCATCCTGGGGTAGTGTAGATTCTAATTTTTCAAATCATGGCCCCAGGGGGTAGGGTGGGGCCGCAATAAGTATTACAAGGGATAGAGGGTCTGGTGAAGAACAGCAGGGCCAAAGTAACTCAGGTGAGCGTTGTGGCCCATGGGCCTCTTGTTAGAATATGGGCCATAACTCAAGAACCCCTTGGCCAATTATTTTCAAATTTGTCACAGTGTATCCATGGCCCAAGGGCTCCCGTTTATAGTAAACATAGGGTTGTGACCCTTAAACAAGGGGAGATAATTAGGTTAAAAAAAAAAAAAACAGAAGTACTGGTTGCTAAAAAATCGTCTTCTCAAGAACCACTGGGCAGATTATCACCAAACTTTCACAAAAGGATGAGGATATATTGTACATTAAAATTTGCACAGGGAATCGCCCTGGGACAAAGGGCTTGGTCTCAAGGTCACTTCAAAGTTGACCAAAAATTACATGTATTAAAATGTTGATATTTTGCTTACTATAAGGACTAGGATCATCAAATCTTGTCAGTTGATGCATCTAAGGACCTCATATCATGTTGACTCAAAAGTAGTAGTTCATGGTGACCTACTTTTTAAAGGATCATTCTCTATAAGGCCGTTTTGCGGCCTACAATGACTTCAAATTTTCAAATACTATTTTTTTCCTTAAAAACTACATGAATCAGTAGGCTAATGTTCCAAATTAATGATAAATGTTGCTTGGTTAATGATACAATAGTATTTGCTATGATATAGGGTCACAGAGTAAGGTACTATCGGTCCGTATTAGCATTAGGGTAATGGGAAAACTCAAGAGGGTGGGTGTGTTAGGTAACTCCTACACTTGTCATAACCACCTTTAACCAACACCAAAATTTGCATGTAAATTTCTTATAGACATAAAAAGTGACTACCAAATTATGAACTTGGTTAAAGGTGGTTATGACATGTAAATAAAAACTTTTCGCTTCATTTTTACGATATTTGCAGGAAAAGCTAACTACTCACAATGAAGGATGTCAGCTTATGTAGATTATTTCTTATTATAAACTTTCAGTTAGAGTACATGTTTCTGTTGATTTACTAAGAATTAATATAAGCAATGCATGATTACTCAAACAATATCAACTTTTTACTTGAAAAAAATCTAAAATCAAAGGACTGAAAAGACTGGATGTTATGAAATTACACGTGGAGACAAGTCTCATTGAACTCTCTGCTAGAAATAAAGAAAAAAAACTTTTTTATAGACTATAAGGTGTGAATATGTTATTTACTATAATTATTATTATTTATAATGATAGTTTAGTTTATCTGTGCTACTTCTTTGTATTTTATACTTCCTTAGGACTACTGTACATCTGTTAGTTCTAGAAATGATAAGAGCTATCTTTGTTGCAGCGGGAAGATGCATTTGCTATTTGTGTTATCAACTTTTTTTTCTATGGGTACACTTGTAACTTTATAGATAGGGAATTATTGATGGGATGGTTTCATAATGGGACTTCTCGCCTCGACCTTTTAGAAGGATACTTTTCCGTATTAGGGATATAGGATCCATTGTTAACTGGGTGTTGAGAGGACTCAATCTATTCATCACACATCTTTGGTAGCATCAATATAACTTACTAGAACAGCAGTTCTGTCTTAGAAAATAAAATGCCGAGGAGAGGGGTTCCGTAATGTCATATTTGATTGATAATTGAATGTTGCTTTGCGCCATTTTAGAATTTTTTACCCAGATAGAGATCATCCACTTTAGGTTAAATGTCACAATTTTGATTTATGCATGGTTTCATTATTGACCAACACCTGCCGTAAGACGGGACCTTCTTTTTTAAGATAATATCCAAAAGACCCATGACTTTTACTTTTAATGCTGAGGACTTAGCAAGGGAACTGTCACTACTCGTGTTAAACACTTCAGTTTCTGACACGGCACTGGGAAAGAGAATTTAATCCTCAGGTTCAAGAGTGCGAAAAGAGTGTCAAACTCTTGGGCCCATTTTGTACCTGGGATGTTGTAGAACTCTATTTAGTCCATGGATATACTAAAACTTAATTTTGATATGCGTAGTGGAAAAAATTGTTGAAAATCTACTTCATTTTATGGAGTGCCGTTAGAGAGTGGTGGTGGTGGTGGTTGTGGGGGGGGGGGGGGGGGGGGCTCGACTTTTTTATATACATTTGTGTATTATAGGTTAGATAGCATTTTTCATTAAATATATTGTTTTACATGCGTAATTAATGAAATCAAAGCAATTCTTATGATGTTATTTCATTTTACGTAGATATATATATTTAATACAACCATTCTGAGTTTTATGTACTGACTATGTATATGAATAGTCAACATGTACTTACATGAATATTTTCATCCTGTAAATTAATGAATTCTTTATTTTTTGTAAATGTAGAATTTTTAATTTATTAATTGCAACTTAATTTTTATTTAATCACAAACAAAATCCATTCAATGCTTTCAACATTTGATACAAACTTTTATAGTTGAATAGAAACTTAGAAAACTCATTTCTTACATGGGCATTTTCTGCGTAAAATAGGTACCACATCTATAGAAACAATTCACAATTACAATATATACATATATGAAATAATACTTTTAATTAAATGCTAATTAAATTTTTTTCAACATCATACGGTGTGCATTTTGTAAAAATTTTCATTCAAAATATGCAAAATGTAAATGCATTAAAATTTTTGTCATAAAAGATATCTTAAGCCTTAAATTAAACAATCTTTGCATTTATTACTCAAGTCTGATATATTTCCGACATAAATAAACAATTTTTGATCATTTACATTCAGAAACATGCATAGAAACTTGATGTAAATAGACCTACCCTCAATTTTTCTTTAATTGACGGCCATTTGTGATCTCTAAATCACGTGACTTAGGTGATCGATGTTGAAAAACAAACATCAAAATTATGAAATAGAATGATTAAAGTTAAATAAAATCACATTTTTAAGTGATTTTATAGTAGGCCGGAAAATGGCCTTATAGAGAATCATCCTTTGCAGCCATGATTTAGAGGCATATTTTGAACAGTTTCAGGCCTATTATCATCAAACTTTTTCAGTTGACAAATGACAGAATGAGACCACTATTCTTTAAATTTGCTTTTTGTGTCTTAGGCTCATAATTCACATTATATCTACTGTAATCAACTTCAATGGATTCAAATATTTTTAATGAATTCTTATTAAAAAAAATTTACTTGAATATATGTGTAATATACATTTACATGTAAAAGATTATTTTAACATGTTACAAAAATTTAAATATATGTGTCTTTTTCCCCCCTTGTAAAACATTTAAATAAATGAACCCAAGAAGTACAGTAAAACCATTTTTTCTCAATTTCAACTGGACCAAGATTAAACATCAAGATATCCAATGACTCCAGATAACCATGCAGGGTAAAAAACTTAAAGAATAAGGGGTTGGGAGTACCAACTCACTTCACCATATAAATGGTACATGTATTTAGATATCGGTTTTTGAGATAATGAAGTTTAACTTTTAAGTTAAAGGCTAAAAAAGAGGTTATGTTAAAATTTTCCACAAGTGACACCGTGTCTTACTGAAATCATCCCTGTGCATTTCTTGTAAGAGTATTTTTCTACTTACTCATTGTCAAACAATGGATATCCTCAATCAGTAACACATTTGGATTACTTACTATGTAGTTATGCTGTGTAAATGTTTTGTCAAGCAATTATTATGACAGTGATGTAGCAAAACACTGATGATTCTGTAGTATGACACGTGTTACTAACATGATTGCATCAAAGAAGTTAGATGAATAGAAAAGTCTAGAAATTAAAAATCAAAAGTCAAAGTTCAAGAAATGAGGGTCTGGGAGTATTAGTGTTTTGGATACAATTTCAAGAATACTGTTGGAGAGAGTACAATTGAATTATATATCCTCATGCTCACTCCAGATTAAGAGTTCCGGAGATGAGGTCTCTTGATATTTGGGTCAAAGAAGAAAGAGAATGTTAGCAAAGTTGACAATCTAAACAGAAACATGTCTCCTTTAGGTGGAAATTAAACAAATATTTATCCTTTTATTACGACGTCAACTTACAAGCTAATCGCTAAGAAGGAAGACCCACTCGTTGCTTTGCAACGAGCTTTGCTCTAGTTATTAAGGTCTTCCGTTTCAGACGGAAGACCTTATAGTGATTCTACTGTTTATTATTATTATTTTTTTCCCGTTTTTTGTCCAAGCGATTTCTAAGAGATGGCTCAATGGATTTTCTTGAAACTTTCAGGGATTATGACAAATAAAATAAACTAAGAACATTTTTAAGGATTCTGCAAAATTCACTTCCGGTCGTCAGATATGTCCAATTTCCGTTTTTTCAAAAGAGATCATGTCCGGACGATATCTCAGAAATGGTAAAAGATTAAGACCTCAAACTTTCAGGGATTATTGATCATGACAAGTACGTTTGCAGAATATGTTTAAATCCATCAGCCGTCACTTCCGGTCGTCACAGGAGGAGATAAAAGAAATCGAAAATTTCAACTTTTCTTATTTTAATTAAATCTTGCATCACATTATTGCATCTGTTTTACAGTTTCGAAATATGTTAGTCCCACCGGAAACAGAAACGTCAACTTCCGGTTATAAGAGAAAAACTACATAATTTGAGTATTTTACTTTCCAATAAATATCGCTTATAGATGAAGTATTTGAAATAATTTTTAGATATGTTATTTAGACTGCAAATGTCTAGAGTAACGTCAAATATCTTGGTAAAATTCACTTCCGGTCGCGTGTTTTACTGTCCGCAAAATAAGAACTTGTCAAAGTGAGATCTCAGAAACGGTAAGAGATTAAGACACCAAACTTATACGAGTAATAGAACTTAATGAGTAGGCAAAACTTTTTGGGTTAATAGCGTCAGCCGTCACTTCCCGTCCTTACAGGAAGTGATCAAAGAAATCAAAAATTTAAACTTTTCACTTTGGAAATAAAACTTGCATCATATAATTGAATCTCTTTCACAGTTTCTATATGTGTTGGTCTCACTGGAAACAAAAAACGACACTTTCCGATTATAAAAGAGAAACTATGTTATTGGGATTTTTAACATTCCCAAAAATATCACTTATTGATAAAGTTTTTGAAATGATTTTTACATATGTTATTGAGACTGCAATTGTCTAGTGTGAAGTCAACCATCTTAGGAAAATGCACTTCCGGTCGCGTGTTTTTCTGTCCTCAAGTTGAGATTTTGTTCACCTAAATGCTCAAAAACACTACATGACTGAAGTCAAAAGCTTTCAGAACTTATAGTTAGTTACCAGTTTATCTACATCATGTAAAAATCGTACGTTGTCGTCACTTCCGGTCGTGACAGGAAGCGATGCAAAAAAGTGAATTTTTAAATTTTTTTTTTTTTTTTTTTTTTTTTTTTTTTTGCAGAAATGTTTTTATTCGTTTGGAGCACTTTCGTTCATGACGAAGTACATAAAGAAAACAGAAAAGTAATTCCGTTTGTTTTTTATCTGTATCTACATATCTTTGGAAGCTTTGAGATAACTTTTGTTATTATTTAGAGTAATCTTATTGAGATGATTGTGGGTTTTTTTTCAAAGAACTCAAGAAAACGGAAGACCTGTTATTGCCTAGGCAATAAGTATCTAGTTATTATTAGGGTCTTCCGTCTCCAACGGAAGACCCTTCTATTATTCTATTGTTTCTTTTTCACTTTTATTATTAGGGTCTTCCGTCTCCAACGGAAGACCCTTCTATTATTCTATTGTTTCTTTTTCACTTTTATTAAGGTCTTCCGTCTCCAACGGAAGACCTTATTGTTTTCGTTCGGTTTCTTTTTCCCTATTATTATTATTATTATTATTATTCTTACCGATTTTGTGCACGCGAGTTCTCGGTAACGTCTCGGCCGATTTTCATGAAACTTTCAGATCTGATAGGTATTGATCTGAACCTTATTGGAAATTTTTTTCGTTGATGACGTCACTTCCGGTCGTGAGATATTGACGATTTTCTGATTTTCAGAGGGTCAGCTTGTCCTGGAAACTCCTCCGAAACGACTTAAGATATTGATTCAAGATTTTCAGTGAACGTAGGGGAAGGTTTGTAGATTTGCAGGCAGGTGTCCAAATCTCTCTAGCGCAAAAGGCGCCGAAGCTCGGTAGGGCTAAAAAAAAATCTCAGAAACATCTCACAAAATTCTACACCTTTTCTTTCATATCTTCATACATGTTAAGAATTTGTTAAAACATATAGAAGAAAAGTTGTGCAGAATGACACGACCTTTCATTTGATATCAAAAAAAAGGGGCTGATCCCTCAAATTAGGGTCTCAGAGGGGCCAAAAGTCTTTCATTGTTAACTCTTTAACGATCAATAATTTGTAATACATTACTGAAGCAAATATGCTTATCTTTACGATTTTCAACAATATATGATAAGATTCTGATCATATGTTACGTAATAAGGGGTCACACGGGGCCAGAATGCTAAATCTTTGACGCTTTATATCTCGAAAAGGGAGAATATTTTGATAAGCAATACTGAACAAAAGATGGTCAGAATAATGTTCTTAACAATATGCACCCTTTCAATTTTTGTCAAACGGCCCCATTAAGGACCTGGGGGGATGGCCCCTAAATATTTCCAATCAGCATATCTCCACAACGAAAAGAAATCTCTGAATAGTTGTTGAACAAAAAGTCTTTAAAAACACAAGACCTTTCATTTGATATCAAGAAAAAGGGTCTGACCCCTCAAATTAGGGGCTCAGAGGGGCCAAAAATCTTTCACCTATAACTCTTTAACGATCAATAATTTGTAATACATTACTGAAGCAAAGATGCTTATCTTATTGATTTACAACAATATATGATAAGATTCTGATCATATGTTACGTAATAAGGGGTCATAAGGGGCCAGAATGCTAAATCTTTGACGCTTTATATCTCGAAAAGGGAGAATATTTTGATAAGCAATACTGAACAAAAGATGGTCAGAATAATGTTCTTAACAATATGCACCCTTTCAATTTTTGTCAAAAGGCCCCATTAAGGACCTGGGGGGATGGCCCCTAAATATTTCCAATCAGCATATCTCCACAACGAAAAGAAATCTCTGAATAGTTGTTCAACAAAAAGTCTTTAAAATCACAAGACCTTTCATTTGATATCAAGAAAAAGGGTCTGACCCCTCAAATTAGGGGCTCAGAGGGGCCAAAATCTTTCACCTATAACTCTTTAACGATCAATAATTTGTAATACATTACTGAAGCAAAGATGCTTATCTTATTGATTTACAACAATATATGATAAGATTCTGATCATATGTTACGTAATAAGGGGTCACAAGGGGCCAGAATGCTAAATCTTTGACGCTTTATATCTCGAAAAGGGAGAATATTTTGATAAGCAATACTGAACAAAAGATGGTCAGAATAATGTTCTAAACAATATGCACCCTTTCAATTTTTGTCAAACGGCCCAATTACGGACTTGGAGGGGTGGCCCCTAAATATTTCCATTCTGCATATCTCCACAACGAAAAGAAATTTCTGAATAGTTGTTGAACAAAAAGTCTTCAAAATCACAAAACCTTTCATTTGATATCAAGAAAAAGGGACTTACCCCTCAAATTAGGGGCTTAGAGGGGCCAAAAGTCTTTCATCTATAACTCTTTAACGATCAATAATTTGTAATACATTACTAAAGCAAAGATGTTTATCTTAACGATTTACAACAATATATGATAAGATTCTGATCATATGTTACGTAATAAGGGGTCACAAGGGGCCAGAATGCTATATCTTTGACGCTTTATATCTCGAAAAGGGGGAATATTTTGATAAGCAATACTGAACAAAAGATGGTCAGAATAATGTTCTAAACAATATGCACCCTTTCAGTTTTTGTCACACGGCCCCACTAAAAACTTTAAGGGATGGCCCCTAAATATTTCCAATCAGCATATCTCCACAACGAAAAGAAATCTCTGAATACTTCTTGAACAAAACGTTTTCAAAATCACAAGACCTTTCAATTGATATCAAGAAAAAGGGGCTGACCCCTCAAACTAGGGGCTCAGAGGGGCCAAAAGCATGTCATCTATACCTCTTTGATAATGATATATAAATCAAAAGAATGAAATCTAATTAGGGAAGTCTATATATTATTATCTTTTAACAAAGATCATAGTCAAAATCATATCTCATCTTATCGAAAAATCGGACGGAAGACCTACTCGTTGCTCGCAACGAGATCTCATCTAGTTAGGGTCTTCCGTCTTCAGCGGAAGACCCTTCTATTATTCTTCGGTTTCTTTTTCACTTTTATTAGGGTCTTCCGTCTTCTGCGGAAGACCCTTCTATTATTCTATTGTTGATTTTTCACTTTTCTTATTATTATTATTATTATTATTCTTTTTTTTTTCCTTACCGATTTTGTGCAGAAGATTTCTCGGAGATCGCTCGATCGATTTGCTTCAAATTTTCAGGGTTAATGCGTTGCTATCTGAAGTTTATAACCCCCTGTCCGTTTTTGAAAAATCACTTCCGGTCAGAAGTTATCGCCCTTTGATCGATTTTTAGATAGACTTTGTGTCTGCACAAAAACTCAGGAACGACAAATGCTAGAGTGTTGAAACTTTCAGTGGTGATAGAGGACATGTTCTAGATGTGCACCTTGGTTTTCATATTTTCCAAAAGTGCAAAGTATGGAAGCTCGGTAGGGGTCAAAATTTAGGACGTGATTTATGAGTGAATTTTAGAGACATTTCTGATAATAACATTTTAAATAGAAGAATTTTGTTAAAACATATTGAACAAAAAGTCTTCAAAATCACAAGACCTTTTATTTGATATCAAGACAAAGGGGCTGACCTCTCAAATTAGGGGCTCAGAAGGGCCAAAAGTCTTTCATCTATAACTCCTTAATGATCAATATTTTGTTATAAATTACTGAAGCAAAAATGTTTATCTTAACATTCTGTAGCTATATATTATAAAATTTTGATCATATGTTACGTAATAAGGGGCCATAAGGGGCCAGAATGCTAAATCTTTGACACTTTGTATCTCAAAAAGGAGAAATATTTTGATAAGCAATATTGAACAAAAGATGTTCAGAATAATGTTGTAAACAATATACACCCTTTTAATTTTTGCAAGACATCCCCATTAAGGACTTGGAGGGCTGGCCCCTAAATATTGTTATTCTATATATCTCTTAAACGAAAGGAAATTTCTGAATAGTTGTTGAACAAAAAGTCTTCAAAATCACAAGACCTTTTATTTGAAATCAAGAAAAAGGGGCTGACTCCTCAAATTAGGGGCTCAGAAGGGCCAAAAGTCTTTAATCTATAACTCTTTAATGATCAATATTTTGTTATAAATTACTGAAGCAAAAATATTGATCTTTTTATACTGCAACTATATATTATAAAATTTTGATCATATATTACGTAATAAGGGGCCAGAAAGGGCCAGAAAGCTAAATCTTTGACGCTTTATATCTCGGAAAGGGGAAATATTTTGATAAGCAGTATTGAACAAAAGATGTTCAGAATAATGTTCTAAACAATATACACCCTTTTAATTTTTGCAAAACATCCCCATTAAGGACTTGGAGGGCTGGCCCCTAAATATTGTTATTCTATATATCTCTTAAACGAAAGGAAATTTCTGAATAGTTGTTGAACAAAAAGTCTTCAAAATCACAAGACCTTTTATTTGATATGAAGAAAAAGGGGCTGACCCCTCAAATTAGGGGCTCAGAAGGGCCAAAAGTCTTTTATATATAACTTTTTAATGATTAATGTTTTGCTATAAATTACTGAAGCAAAAATGTTCATATTAATATTTTGCAGCTATATATTGTAAAGTTTTGATCATATGTTGCGTAATAAGGGACCTTAATGGGCCAGAATGCTAAATCTTTGACACTTTATATCTCGAAAAGGGGAAATATTTTGATAAGCAATATTGAACAAAAGATGATCAGATTAATGTTTTTAACAATATGCATCCTTTAATTTTTTATAGACGAATATCTCAGTCAAGATCTTGACGAATCTTATCCAAAATCAGACGGAAGACCCACTCGTTGCTCGCAACGAGAACCATCTAGTTATTATTATTTTTATTCTTTTTTCTTCTTACAAATTTTGTGCAGACGATTTCTCGGAGATGGCTTGTTCAATTTCATTCAAATTTTCATGGTAGATGCGTTGACATCTGAATTTAATTCCGGCAATTCCGTTAAGGGATATTAACTTCCGGTCGGAAGTTATCGCCCTTTTATCAAAATTTAGAGGACCTCCTTGTCTGCGATGGAACTCAAAAACGGCTAAAGCCAGAGCGCTGAAATTTTCAGTGATGATAGAGGACATGTTGCCATATTGCACCTGGGTTTGGATATTTTCCGGAAGTGCCTAGTATGAAAGCTCGGTAGGGGTCAAAATTTAGGACACGAAACATGAGTGAATTTTTGAGACATTTTGTATCATATCTTTTAAAGTATAATTATTTTGTTAAGACGTACTGAACAATATTTGTGCAGAATGACAAGATCTTTAACATGATATCAAGAAAAAAGGGCTGACTCATCATATTAGGGGCCGAGAGGGGCCAAAAGTATTAAATCAATAACTCTTTAACGATCAATATTTTGGTATACATTACTGAAGCAAAAATGTTTATCTTAACAATTTACAACTATTTATTATAATATTTATGTCATATGTTACATAATTAGGGGCCATAAGGGGCCAGAATGCCAAATCTTTGACGCTTTATATCTTAAAACTATGAAATATTTTCATAAGCAATATTGAACAAAAGATGTTCAAAATAATGTTCTAAACAATATGCAACCTTTCATTTTTTTCTAAACGTCCCCATTAAGGAGTTGAAGGATCGGCCCCTAAATACTTCTTTTGCAAATATCTCAGAAACGAAAAAGAATTTCTGACTAATTATTGAACAAAAAGTGTTCAAAATCATGAGAGCTTTAAAATGATGTGATAAAAAAGGGGCTGGACCCTCAAAATAGGGGCTGAGAGGGGCCGAAAATCTTTGATCAATTACTCTTTAACGATCAATATTTTGTAATGCATTACTGAAGCAAAAATGTTTATCTCCACACTTTACAACTATATATTATGATATTTACATCAAATGTTACATAATTAGGGGCCATAAGGGGCCAGAATGCCAAATCTTTGACGCTTTATATCTTAAAACTATGAAATATTTTGATAAGCAATATTGAACAAAAGATGTTCAAAATAATGTTCTAAACAATATACAACCTTTCATTTTTTGCTAAACATCCCCATTAAGGAGTTGAAGGACCGGCCCCTAAATTCTTCTTTTGCAAATATCTCAGAAACGAAAAAGAATTTCTGACTAATTATTGAACAAAAAATGTTCAAAATCATGCGAGTTTTAAAATGATGTGAAGAAAAAGGGGCTGGACCCTCAAAATAGGGGCTGAGAGGGGCCAAAAGTCTTTGATCAATTACTCTTTAACGATCAATATTTTGTAATGCATTACTGAAGCAAAAATGTTTATCTCAACAATTTACAACTATATATATTATGATATTCACATCATATGTTACATAATTAGGGGCCATAAGGGGCCAGAATGCCAAATCTTTGACGCTTTATATCTTAAAACTATGAAATATTTTGATAAGCAATATTGAACAAAAGATGTTCAAAATAATGTTCTAAACAATATGCAACCTTTCATTTTTTGCTAAACGTCCCCATTAAGGAGTTGAAGGACCGGCCCCTAAATATATCCTTTGCATATATTTTGGAAACGAAGAAGAATTTTTGAATAGTTGTTGAACAAAAAGTGTTCAAAATCATGAGAGCTATAAGGTGATATCAATGAAAAGGGTCTGACCCTTTAAATAAAGGGCCGAGAGGGGCCAAAAGTATACAATCAATAACTCTTTAATGATCAATATTTTGTAATATATTACTGAAGCGAAATAGTTCATCTTCACACACTTTTTCTAAATAACATGATGTTGATATCATATGTTACGCAATAAGGGGTCTTTAGGGGGCCAGATTGCATAATCTTTGGCGCAATATATCTCGAAAAGGAAGAATATTTTGATAAACAGTATTGAACAAAAGACGTTCAAAATAAAATTCTGAACAATATGCATTCTTTCAATTTTTGCTAGACATCTCCATTTAGGACTTGAAGGGCCGGCCCTTAATATTTCTTTTGCATATATCCTCAAAACAAAAATGAATTTCTGAATAGTTGTTGAACAAAAAGTGTTCAAAATCATGAGAGCTTTAAGATGACATCAAGAAAAAGGGGCTGACCTCTCACATTAGGGGCCAAGAAGGGCCGAAGGTCTTTAATCTATAACCCTTTAATGATCAATATTTTGTTAAACATTACGGTATTAAAGCAAAATTGTTCGTCTTAACAATTTATTTATATCATTATATTTGATCGAAAATTTCAGTCAAATTCTTATCTCATCTAATCAAAAATCGGACGGAAGACCCACTCGTTGCTCGCAACGAGATCTCATCTAGTTATTATTATTATTCTTTTTTTTTCTTTACAATTTTTGTGCAGAAGATTTCTCAGAGTTGGCTCGATCGATTTACTTGAAAATTTCAGGGAAGATGTATCTTTGTCTGAACCTTATACGTTTTTCTCATTTTTTTGAAATTCACTTCCGGTCGGAAGTTATCGCCCTTTAATCAAAATTCAGAGGACCTCCTTGTCTGCAATGGAACTCAAAAACGATTAAAGCTAGAGTGCTGAAATTTTCAGCGATGATAGAGGACATGTTGCCATTGATCACCTGGGTTTTCAAATCTTCCGGAAGTGCCTGGTATGGAAGCTCGGTAGCGGTCAAAATTTAGGAAACGAATCATGAGTGAATTTTAGAGACATTTCTTACGATAACTTTTTATCTATGAGTATTTTGTTAAACTATATTGAACAGAAATTGTGTAGAATTACAAGATCTTTTATATGATATCAAAGAAAAAGGGCTGACCCATCACATTAGGGGCTGAGAAGGGCCGAAAGTCTTTAATTAATAACTCTTTAACGATCAATATTTTGTAATGCATAACTGAAGCAAAAATGTTTATCTGAACAATTTACAACTATATATTGTGAAATTCACATTATTTATTACATAATTAGGGGCCATAAGGGGCCAGAACGCTAAATCTTTGACACTTTATATCTTAAAAGTATGAAATATTTTGATAAGCAATATTGAACAAAAGATGTCCAAAATAATGTTCTAAACAAGATGCAACCTTTTATTTTTTGCTAAACGTCCCCATTAAGGAGTTGAAGGGCCGGCCCCTAAATACTTCTTTTGCAAATATCTCAGAAACGAAAAAGAATTTCTGACTAGTTGTTGAAAAAAAAATGTTCAAAATCATGAGAGCTTTAAAGTGATATGAAGAAAAAGGGGCTGGACCCTCAAAATAGGGGCTGAGAGGGGCCGAAAGTCCTTAAACAATTACTCTTTAACAATCAATATTTTGTAATGCATTACTGAAGCAAAAATGTTTATCTCAACAATTTACAACTATATATTATGATATTCACACCATATGTTACATAATTAGGGGCCATAAGGGGCCAGAATGCTAAATCTTTGACGCTTTATATCTCAAAAGTGGGAAATATTTTGATAAGCAATATTGAACAAAAGATGTTCAAAATAATGTTCTAAACAAGATGCAACCTTTCATATTTTGCTAAACGTCCCCATTAAGGAGTTGAAGGGCCGGCCCCTAAATACTTCTTTTGCAAATATTTCAGAAACGAAAACGAATTTCTGACTAGTTGTTGAACAAAAAGTGTTCAAAATCATGAGAGCTTTAAAGGGATATGAAGAAAAAGGGGCTGGACACTCAAAATAGGGGCTGAGAGGGGCCGAAAGTCTTTGAACAATTACTCTTTAACGATCAATATTTTGTAATGCATTACTGAAGCAAAAATGTTTATCTCAACAATTTACAACTATATATTATGATATTCACACCATATGTTACATAATTAGGGGCCATAAGGGGCCAGAATGCTAAATCTTTGACGCTTTATATCTCAAAAGTGGGAAATATTTTGATAAGCAATATTGAACAAAAGATGTTCAAAATAATGTTCTAAACAAGATGCAACCTTTCATATTTTGCTAAACGTCCCCATTAAGGAGTTGAAGGGCCGGCCCCTAAATACTTCTTTTGCAAATATTTCAGAAACGAAAACGAATTTCTGACTAGTTGTTGAACAAAAAGTGTTCAAAATCATGAGAGCTTTAAAGGGATATGAAGAAAAAGGGGCTGGACACTCAAAATAGGGGCTGAGAGGGGCCGAAAGTCTTTGAACAATTACTCTTTAACGATCAATATTTTGTAATGCATTACTGAAGCAAAAATGTTTATCTCAACAATTTACAACTATATATTATGATATTCACACCATATGTTACATAATTAGGGGCCATAAGGGGCCAGAATGCTAAATCTTTGACGCTTTATATCTCAAAAGTGGGAAATATTTTGATAAGCAATATTGAACAAAAGATGTTCAAAATAATGTTCTAAACAAGATGCAACCTTTCATATTTTGCTAAACGTCCCCATTAAGGAGTTGAAGGGCCGGCCCCTAAATACTTCTTTTGCAAATATTTCAGAAACGAAAACGAATTTCTGACTAGTTGTTGAACAAAAAGTGTTCAAAATCATGAGAGCTTTAAAGGGATATGAAGAAAAAGGGGCTGGACACTCAAAATAGGGGCTGAGAGGGGCCGAAAGTCTTTGAACAATTACTCTTTAACGATCAATATTTTGTAATGCATTACTGAAGCAAAAATGTTTTTCTCAACAATTTACAACTATATATTATGATATTCGCATCATATGTTCCATAATTAGGAGCCATAAGGGGCCAAAAGAACAAAAAGTGTAAAAAATCATGAGAGCTTTAAGGTAATATAAAGAAAAAGGGTCTGACCCCTTAAATAAGGGACCGAGAGGGGCCAAAAGTACACAATCAATAACTCTTTAATGATCAATATTTTGTAATATATTACTGAAGCGAAATAGTTCTTCTTCACACACTTTATCTAAATAACATGATATTGATATCATATGTTGCGCAACAAGGGGTCTTTAGGGGGCCAGATTGCATAATCTTTGGTGCAATATGTCTCGAAAAGGAAGCATATTTTGATAAACAGTATTGAACAAAAGACGTTCAAAATAATATTCTGAACAATATACACTCTTTGAATTTTTGCTAGACGTCCCCATTTAGGACTTGAAGGGCCGGCCCTTAATATTTCTTTTGCATATATCCCGAAAATAAAAAAGAATTTCTGAATAGTTGTTGAACAAAAAGTGTTCAAAATCATGAGAGCTTTAAGATGATATCAAGAAAAAGGGGCTGACCTCTCACATTAGGTGCCAAGAAGGGCCGCAAATCTTTAATCTATAACCCTTTAATGACCAATATTTTGTTAAACATTATTAAAGCAAAATTGTTCGTCTTAACAATTTATTTATATCATTATATTTAAACGAAAATCTCAGTCAAACTCTTGTCTCATCTTATCAAAAATCGGACGGAAGACCCACTCGTTGCTCGCAACGAGATCTCATCTAGTTATTATTATTATTCTTTTTTTTTCTTTACAATTTTTGTGCAGAAGATTTCTCGGAGTTGGCTGGATCGATTTACTTGAAAATTTCAGGGAAGATGTATCTTTGTCTGAACCTTATACGTTTTTCTCATTTTTTTGAAATTCACTTCCGGTCGGAAGTTATCGCCCTTTAATCAAAATTCAGAGGACCTCCTTGTCTGCAATGGAACTCAAAAACGATTAAAGCTAGAGTGCTGAAATTTTCAGCAATGATAGAGGACATGTTGCCGTTGATCACCTGGGTTTTCAAATTTTCCGGAAGTGCTTAGTATGGAAGCTCGGTAGGGGTCGAAATTTAGGACACGAATCATGAGTGAATTTTAGAGACATTTCTTACGATAACTTTTTAACTATGAGTATTTTGTTAAAACATATTGAACAGAAATTGTGTAGAATTACAAGATCTTTTATATGATATCAAAGAAAAAGGGCTGACTCATCACATTAGGGGCCGAGAAGGGCCGAAAGTCTTTAATCAATAACTCTTTAACGATCAATATTTTGTAATGCATTACTGAAGCAAAAATGTTCACCTCAACAATTTACAACTATATATTATGATATTCACATCATATGTTACATAATTAGGGGCCATAAGGGGCCAGAATGCTAATTCTTTGACGCTTTATATCTCAAAAGCGGGAAATATTTCGATAAGCAATATTGAACAAAAGATGTTCAAAATAATGTTCTAAACAATATGCAACCTTTCATTTTTTTCTAAACGTCCCCATTAAGGAGTTGAAGGGCCGGCCCCTAAATACTTCCTTTGCAAATATCTCAGAAACGAAAAATAATTTCTGAGTAGTTGTTGAACAAAAGGTGTTCAAAATCATGAGAGCTTTAAAGTGATATGAAGAAAAAGGGGCTGGACCCTCCAAATAGGGGCTGAGAGGGGCCGAAAGTCTTTGAACAATAACTCTTTAACGATCAATATTTTGTAATGCATTACTAAAGCAAAGATGTTCATCTCAACAATTTACAACTATATATTATGATATTCACATCATATGTTACATAATTAGGGGTCATAAGGGGCCAGAACGCTAAGTCTTTGACGCTCTATATCTCAAAAGTGGGAAATATTTTGATAAGCAATATTGAACAAAAGATGTTCAAAATAATGTTCTAAACAATATGCAACCTTTCATTTTTTGCTAAACGTCCCCATTAAGGAGTTGAAGGGCTGGCCCCTAAATATTTCTTTTGCAAATATCTCAGAAACAAAAAAGAATTTCTGACTTGTTGTTGAACAAAAAGTGTTCAAAATCATAAAAGCTTTAAAGTGATATGAAGAAAAAGGGGCTGGACCCTCAAAACAGGGGCTGAGAAGGGCCGAAAGTCTTTGAACAATTACTCTTTAACGATCAATATTTTGTAATGCATTACTGAAGCAAAAATGTTTATCTCAACAATTTACAACTATATATTATGATATTCACATCATATGTTCCATAATTTGGGGCCATAAGGGGCCAGAATGCCAAATCTTTGACGCTTAATATCTCAAAAGTGGGAAATATTTTTATAAGCAATATTGAACAAAAGATGTTCAAAATAATGTTCTAAACAATATGCAACCTTTTGATTTTTGCTAAAAGTCCCCATTAAGGAGTTGAAGGGCTGGCCCCTAAATATGTCCTTCGCATATATTTTGGAAACGAAAAAGAATTTTTGAATAGTTGTTGAATAAAAAATGTTCAAAATCATGAGAGCTTTAAGGTGATATCAAGGAAAAGGGTCTGACTCCTTAAATAAGGGGCCGAGAGGGGCCGAAAGTATACAATCAATAACTCTTTAATGATCAGTATTTTGTAGTATATTACTGAAGCAAAATAGTTCATATTCACACACTTTATCTAAATAACATGATGTTGATATCATATGTTACGCAATAAGGGGTCTTTAGGGGGTCAGATTGCATAATCTTTGGCGCAATATATCTCGAAAAGGAAGAATACTTTGATAAACAATATTGACCAAAGGACATTCAAAATAATATTCTGAACAATATGCACTCTTTCAATTTTTGCTAGACGTCCCCATTTAGGACTTGAAGGGCCGGCCCTTAATATTTCTTTTTGCATATATCCCGAAAACAAAAAAGAATTTCTGAATAGTTGTTGAACAAAAAGTGTTCAAAACCATGAGAGCTTTAAGATGATATCAAGAAAGAGGGGCTGACCTCTCACATTAGGGGCCAAGCAGGGCCGAAAGTCTTTAATCTATATAACGATTTAATGATCAATATTTTGTTAAACATTATTAAAGCAAAATTGTCCGTCTTAACAATTTATTTATATCATTATATTTGAACGAAAATCTCAGTCAAATTCTTATCTCATCTTATCAAAAATCGGACGGAAGACCCACTCGTTGCTCGCAACGAGATCTCATCTAGTTATTCTTCTTTTTTCTTCTTATTTCTTCTCCGGTACTTTTTTGTCCGCGAGTGTTCTCGGAAACTGCTCATCCAATTGAGTTAAAACCTTTTTAGGGTTAATAGGCATGTTATGTAGATTTGCGGAACAAAGGTCATTTTGCGCGCACGTGCATGCACGTGCGTGCGCGTGCAATGGATAAAATGACCAATATACTTGATATAGCTGTAATTTTTATATTTTTTGGTGAAATGCTTTGATACTCAGAATATAAGGATATATTAAAAGTGTGAACAAGATGACATGGTCAACATGCACATGCATGCGCGTGCGCGCACGCGCAAAGCGTAAAATGACCAATTTACTTGATAATATCGTAACTTTTATACTTTTTGATGAAATGCTTTGATACTCAAAATATTTATATATATAGAAAGAGTAGACAAGATGACATGGTCATCATGCACGTGCAATGTGTTAAATGACTAATATAATTAATATAGCCGTAATTTTTATATTTTTTGACGAAAAGCTTTGATATTAAGAATATATATATATATTAAAAGTGTAGACAAGATGATTTGGCCATGATGCACATGCATGCACATGCGCGCGCGTGCAATGTGTTAAATGACCAATATACTTAATATAGCCGTAACTTTTATATTTTTTGATGAAAAGCTTTGATACTATGAATTAACAGACATATTATAAGTGTACACAAAATGGCATGGTCATTATGAATATGCATGCATTTGCGCGTGCGCGCAATGCTAAGATTACCAATATGCTTGATTTAGCCGGAACTTATATATTTTTTGATGAAATGTTTTGATACTGAGAATATAAAGATGCATATATAGTATAGACGGGATGACTTGGTCATCCTGCACATGCATGCACGTGCGCGCGCGTGAAATGCAAAAAATGACCAATATACTTCATTGCCTTATTTAAAGAAGCTTACAGGAAAAAAGTCACCAAAAGGGAGTTGGGGAGCGTTTGGGGAACATCTGTAACGGTCCCCGTTACAACTATAACTAGTTCATTCTGTGATTCATCAAAGAAAATGTACATGTGTAAGCAAGATCAATTGCAAGTTGCGTTGATCTTCTTTATCAGTCTTTAGTTGCAATGAACGGTGTTTGTGTGCTCACAGAAAGATAGTCAAAAATCCTGTCAAAAATACGACTCTTCCTTTAGTTCTTCTAGTAAATTGCAAACCTAATAAATAATGTGAAGGCATGGCTATAGTTTCTAAACCAAAAATTACCTATTTTTTAAAAAAATTAAATTATCAGAAAACACCTGCACCAATCTTCTCAAAGAAAAATTATAAAGGTCGAATTTAATGTGCAATGTGTAATAAATTAATCAAAACAGTGGACGGAAATTCGGAATAATTCTATGAGACAGGTAGAAACATGCATATACGGTACACTGGAAAATTGGAATCTCAAAACTTCATTTCGCAAATACTAAAATTAAATGAAAAACTCAATACCTCTATACTAGCACAAGAAGAATAAAAACTGTGGTAGTTATTGGTTTGAGACAGGTTGCTATTCAAAAGTGGTATATAGGGAAAAAGAAGGAAATCTTATCAGGCTCCATATGCAAGAAAGTCGGTTTCTTCTTTTAAACCCCTGAACAGTTTTAAGTGTATAAAGAAAATATATTTTATTTATATATCAATATCCCAACGCTATCACATCATGTAAAGCTTTCTACATAAAAAAAAATGAAAAAACAAATGTCATTTCTGCAAATATTTCTGATAATCCAGTTATAAGTACACATTTCTGTTTGTACTATAGCCTAACTTGAAGAATAATTTGACATCATTCTTTCTCGCTTACTGGCGGAATCAAGTAGACACTTATAAAATTCGCACTTGTTTCTAGGTTGTGTCCGCGGTAAAACCTTTTAGATAAGGAAATAATAAATGAATAGTGTAATAAATGTTGTTTATGTGAAGAGCACTTCTGTGTGGATTTTTATGGTGAAGAATCTCTTAAGTCTATGACAAACTGTTTTCACAATAGAATGCTACACAATTCTATGATCATAAGTTTATGAGATTTATTTTTTTAGATGCTTTGTTAAACTCAGTATAACAATGGGAATTTTTCATTGCACGGAAAAAAATTGAGCAAGAAAATCACAACCTGAAACCTTTTTTACCTCCCTTACAAAAGATCTTATAAACAAGTAATGGTGATGCTGAGTAAAAGACTGGTTTTCCATAAAACAGACATTGTTATGAGTTAAATGTTTGTTATAAATGTTTCATTACCTGTTCACAGATTTTTATTGTTTGTAGGTTTTTCGAGATCGATTACTGTTCGTTGGTTTCACCTTTTTCGTACAACAAATTCGTTCATTTAATTCGAAAGGTAGATTGCAGTAATAAATTATGATCAATATTACATAAGGTATATCATAGTTTCTAGATCTAGGGAGATTTACGGTCAAATAAATACACCCTTCCACGTAGGATGGAATATCTTTTAGAGACAAAATAAAGTAATATTTCCTTTCTAATCTCTTTAGTGGATTTTATGCTCACTGATTATTTTTGCATTAGACCTTTATCAGATTTCATATTGTATTAATATTTTTTTAACGTATGAAATTTGTCAACAGATAATATTGAAATTATTTTTTTATTAAATACCTAATGATTAAGGAATTAAAAAAATATATATAAGTCAAACATATGGAAGACATACATGTACATAATCTGATGGCAGAGATATCAATCTAGACACAAGTTTGAAAGGTTTAATATAAAGGAAGAATCAAAATATCATTTTATTTAATCTTTAGGCAGGTGATGCCGGGTATGATCAAATAAGGAAGAGAGGCTGTTTGTTTACATAATTAATATCTCTGTCTCTGGAGAGCTAAATATTATTGCGCTCTTTCATGGAGTAGGAGAAAAATCATCTTGTATCCTGTTCGTCCGGTGAATTAAAGCAGTGAATGGGTGAGGAAGGCCAAGACTCTATGTTCATCTACAATAAAAAGTACAGATTTCATATGCCAGTTTGAATTATTTCTTGAATGAAAAGATTTTACAAAACTAAGACATTTGCAAAGACTACAGTTTAATTTTTACATATAAAAAATAAATATGATTTCAAAAATCAGTATTATTTCCTACCTGAATACGAACCATTAAGTTTGGTAAATAAAAATGTTAATTTTTTTTTCGAGATATCCAACTTTTAAACTTTGCTGGAATTAGGTTTGCCTTATAGAGATAGCATAAAGGAATATAAAATCCAGGTTTGACTAATATGATTTAATATTCAAGCAATATATATTTTGTTCATGAGGTGATACCTAGCCTGGGAGTAATCAAAAACTGCAATATAATCCAGAATAAAATAGGGCCAAAATAACTCCACCCTCAAATGTCTTATTTAATATACATCCGTTAAATCTCACCCCACGGCTAATCACGGCTGATCTAATTTGATACATATACATGTCCATCTAAAGGTATCCTTCTACATAGATATATAAAATAAACAATCTCTTTTATTGACCACCCAAAACGGATATCTTTTCAATTTCCTAGAGGGCAAATACAAATATAATCGTAGTATTTACTCAGACTTCTGAAATAATGATAACTTAATTAGGACAATCTAAAAGTAATGATATTAATATAGTAACAATAAAATCAGAGGTGTTACTGGTGACAAAACCAGCGAATACAAATAAGTGTAAAAATGTTCATAACACTTCACGTGTTAACCATAATACTCATCTCAATAGTTCAAATGAACAAATGAGATCAGATGGTTTGACATTTAACACATTTAATATTTCAGATTTTAGTAGACCTATGTCAAGGTTAGAAAATTCTTCTTCCTTTGACCCTGCATATCAAATACAGGATAGTGGTTCTTCTTTTAACACAATATCGAGTACAAATTTGTCCGAAATGCGTGATAATTTGTCGCGAGGTAGTGAATCGAGCCCGTCTACTATTCAACCAAGTATAAGACGTTCCACAAGAGTTAAAAATCCTCCTGATAGATATGGAAATTGGGTTGTAGGGGAGCATGATGCTCAAGTATGGTATGTGTAGGAGGAGAATGTCACGGGATTATTACAGGGATTAGATTTCAGACAGTATATTCCAGATAGTTAGTTGTATATAGTTTTATGACGTAGATATCTAAAGTTGATAGTTTCAGGACGTATGTGATAGTTGATAGTTTTATGACTTACATGATCGCTAGTTGATCATATTACCTAGATTTTAGGATACTTTATTAATCATGGATTGCTTTTCAGCGTAGCCATTCGTGATTCCAGTTTTATGACAATAATACATTGATATGAATTGATTGAATGATTTTGTATTTCAGCTTGTGCTAATACAAAATGCTTTCTGTTATAGAGCAGAAGATGTTGCAAAACATTAATTATCAATTATATGTGTGTTGATATTTTTAATATTTAATATTTTTATTTCAGTTGATATATATTTTTTACAATGTAATTTGATGAAATGTGAGGACACATTTTTCTCAAAGAGGAGGAGAATGTCACAGGGTGAATTATAATTAATTAATTAATATTACTAATTATCATTCATATCATATTCATACATTTGTCTAAGGCATTATATTATTATAGTAACTAGTGAATTCCGTTCTCACTACGGAATTTACTACGTTCATTCATTGGCTTATTCATTCATTCATTCATTTATACGGGTGAGTGGTCAGTGAGAGTACGGGTGTGTGTTAGTGGTCAAACTGGTTTTACTCTGTCCCCTGCGCATTCGCGCCAATACTAATTCTCTAGCACTCCAACCTTAGACTTTGGGGAGAGAAGACGCTCTCTCTCCCCAACACAACTTTATCTCACGATAATTGTGAACTTCAGTCTAGGAATTACGGTAAGAAATAACTGGTAAATTATTTCTAAGGATTCAATTATTATTCAATATCTATTTGATCATTTTATTCAAATCGAGTATTTTCTAAATTATCCAAATTTATAAAATTTAAATTATAATCCGCGTAAAAGTGTGAGTGAGGCGAGAGATATTTAATACCTGTTGTTATATTTCAGGTCACCCTTCCTTCTATATTATAAAATTCCACAATCGTAGAATATATATTATATATAAACATCGAACCCAGCAGTCGTGTTGTGTTGTATTTTACCACATATATAAGGCTGTGACATGTACATAACATTGGTAATGTTGAGTGTAAGTGATTACCTGAGAGTCTACCAGTAGCAGCACTTACACCAAAGTAGCCACTGTCTGGGAGATTTACGTTCTCCTGTCTCAGACAAAGCTCAAATTCCTCCTTATTATTGGTCAGACCATTGTTCACAAATACCTGGGAATTGTTATAAAAGTAAGTTTTCCATGTATAAACAATTCATAAATTTATTAACTTTGAAATGTTAATATACCTTAAACCTTACAAATCATCTAATTTTTAAGACAGACTATCATTTCAGTGTTTTGATTCCTTTTAACTTGAAAATCAAATGTGAAAATATACATTCACATTGTTTGTTCTGGTAGAAAATGGGTGTATGATTTTTTTTTTCAGCTATGGCTATATAATATGTATGACATATATACATTTATCTATCAAAATGTATAGCTTTGTATCAAATCTTAATTGTAGTTGAACATTTAAATGCCAATAAGAATAGGCATGTGAACATGTAAAGAAAAAAAGTCCATTTAATAATGTATATCATAATAAAATTAAAAAAAAAACCAAGAGGCCCAAGGGCCTTAACTGTCACCTGAGTATAATACAACAACTTAAAGGATCCATAGAATATAAAATAAACTGATAGATGAAGCTTTGTTGTCCAAAAGCAAGAGAAATAGGATGATCAGGATCATTGAAATAATTACTCTAATATCTAGTAACAACTCATAAATTAAGATTTAATCTGTCCCCAGTTTATCACTATCACCATGCAGACTATTTACAAACTATTAGTGCTTCTTATTACTTTTAACCCCAAATTGTAATCTCTCACATTGGCCTCTTCTGGTCTTTGAAAACATTTTGAAAAGTTTTTTTTGTTTCATGTTTTATTATTCCATTATTTACAAGTCTATCTGATCATTAAAACTAAGAAAGTAGTTTTTGTATTATACAAAAAAATATTTTGCATAATTCTCTTATTCTATTAACTTTTCAAATACATTATTTACAGTGATTAATTATCAAAAGTGAATTGCAAAGGGGAATAACTTCTCTCAATAGAATACAAATTAATAGAGCTCTGGCAAGGGCCAGAGCACTTGACCAAATGGTCCAGATGTTTACAAATCTGGTAAAAATATTCTTGCTTATTAAAACTTTTACTTTGTTTGCCTTTGATATGCCAAGGAACAGAGAAGATTTTCAAAGAAATAATGCATTTTCACTAAATGTACCATGACTACAGATTCAACACAGCCCTACCCTAACACTAAAACCAAGGGTCATGAATTTCACAAATTGGAAGAGGTATACTCATCACAAATTTAGAAGAGATACCCTCATCATCATAACTCTGCACTTAGTTGAATATTTTCAAAAAATTAAGACATTTTCACTTAAGTTATCAATAGACCCCCCCCCCCCTATGAGAAACACAAAAGCCCCTCACCCTGGGACCACAAAGTTTTAAAAATTTTGTAAGAAGCACCCTTATTCATCATTACTATGCACTTTGTTTTTCTGCTCAACATTAAGAATTAGACAGGATTATTTAACAGAATAAATGCATTTTCAATACATGATTAATAGAGCCCCGTCCTAACACCAGACCCCCTGACACAGGGGCCATGAAATTCAAAATTTTGGAAGAGGCACTCCTGCTCATCATAACTATATACTTAGTTTATTTAATACCCACGAGCAGAGGAGAAGATTTTCAAAGAACTAGTGCATTTTCACTATATAATCATAAGAGCCCAGCCCTAACACCAGAACCCCTGAAACAGGAGCCATGAAATTCTCAATTTTGGAAGAGGTACTCTTTTTCATCATAACTATGTACTTAGTTCATCGGCTTAATACCCACGAGCAGATGAAAAAATTTTCAAAGAATTAATGCATTTTCACTATATAATCAATAGAGCCCCAACCTAACACCAGACCCTGACCCTGGGGCCAGGAATTTCACAATTTTGGAAGAGGCACTCTTGCTCATCATAACTATGTTCTTTGTTTGTTTAATACCCATGAGCAGAAAAGAAGATTTTCAAAGAAATAATGCACTTTCACTATATGATCTATATAGCCCCGTCCTAACACCAGAACCCCTGACCCAGGAGCCATGAATTTCACAATTTTTGAAGAAGGCTTACTGCTTATTACACAATCATGCGAACAGTTTGACTGCTTGATGTCCAGGAGTAAAGAAGAAGATTTTTAAAGATTGCATTAATTTTGATGGTTTTAGCCCCATCCCTAAGGCCCCAGGGTGGCAGGGACCCTGACATTCACAATTTTTGTTCCCCTACACCAATAGATGCTATCTGCCAAAATTGGTTGAAATTGGTTATGCGGTTTAAGACAAGAAGCTGAAAAATGTTCAAATGTTAACACACGACGCACGTCAAACCTAAAAATCAGAAGTAAAATTACATGTATATAAATGCCAATAAATACGGGCATGTGACCATGTAAGGAGAAAAAAATGGTAATTTAATAATTACTTTCATCATAGAATATAGAAAAAAATTAAAAGTAACACCATATAAATACACTTGAAATAAATGAAAGCATTATTGCCTTGTATAGCTAGGAGATTATAATGAATGACCACATACCGTTAGGCTTTTGTTTCTGTATTCTATCTTCACTCTGATGGGATACGGCTTGTTTCTGAAGTCACGCAGACATCCACCAAGTTGCTGTTGTGATCCATCACTTTAAAACAGAGAGGTGATCAAAGGGAGAATGATTTAGGCACAGTTTAAAGCCTCAATATAAAGAAAATACATGTCATAATACAAACATATTTTTAATGTTAATATTTATGTGTAAATAAATAATAGGCATGCCTTAAAGATGATAAGAAAATTCTAAAGATTATGCTTCATTTCATTAAGATATCTTTTCACTTGTGCAAAAGAGTATTTTTTTGACGTTTTAAAATACTTTTTTTAACTTGTTGACGGGTTCGAATCCACTGAGGGAAGACCAGTCCTTCGGATGAGACTGTATAGACCGAGGTCCCGTGTCGCAGTAGGTGTTGGCACGAAAAAGATCCCTCACTGCTCGATGGTCCTGAGTACCGAGCATAGATTAAAATTTGCAGCCCTCCATTGCAGTCCGCCACAAGTGCTGGCGTCTCCACATGAGTGAAAATTCTCGAGAGGGACGTCAAACAACATACAAACAAAACTTGTTGAATTCTCTCATGTCAAATGACACCATTTGGTGTCACACGATATATGTTGTCACATAATGACACTTTTTTCTCAAAGAGGTAAAAGATAAATATGAAATCAGACGGATTTTCGTTTTTGTGTATCTCAAATTGTTAATTCTAACTGTTGATTTGTTTTTATTTCATCCTCACTAACCCCTCAGTACCCCCTTCTATAAATCAACACTCACTTCTGATGGTCATACTGTTGAGTTCCATCGTTGACCATTGCCATAATGTATGGATTGTTGTGCTAAAATAAAGTAAGATTTTAACTGACAAAAATCATTCGTCATTGTAAAATCATTGTGAAATCATTTTTTAAAAAATATGAATCATAACACTTTAATTTGCTAGATATGCATGTGCTTATACAAATACTCGAAACAATTTAGACCACCTGTCCGTCATTATCAAAGGAGTCCATGAAGACACCTAGTCCCCTCCACATATCCTGGTTCCCAAAAACTGGTCCCTCCTGACCTTTCTCCTCGGTAAACCACATCGCCTTTTGAAAATTGAAGAGCAAAACATAGTAACAAAATTCAATACATCATAGTCAGTCACAAAGTAGTTAAAAGCAACATTTATCAAACGTGTTTATCGGTCAAATATATTGAACAATACGCTATTGTAATATTGTTCGTATAGAACATTTACTAAGCCCTCTCTATGGATATATATGTAAATTATAAATTATTCATCTTTATTGGATGAGTAGATAAGTGGATAAAAAGTTTAATTGCTTCAACAAATGACCCATTTATTTATTATAATGGATAAACTGTGCGTGCTATAGAAGATAAATTCTGTGTTTAGATAGATGTCAACATGAACATATTCCAAAACAAAAAAAAAATACAGGTCCATCTGCACCTGAACGACCTCGACCTGAGACCTTGAAAACACATTCTACAGACCACTGGTTAAAGTTAGTTTTCAGAGTGGTCCAGATCCATCCTATCCAAAAAAAAAAAAAAAAAAAAAAAAAAAAAAAAAAAAAAGAGAGAGAGAAAGAAAATTGCTCTCAAAACTGAAGAAATCAAATATATATCTACATTATATTTTATGCTTCAAATTAGTCAGTCAAAAAGACATTAAACTTCTTCATTGATACGAATAAGCAATTATTGAAAACATGAATTTTCCTTCCAAAATGCAACTAAACAAAACGGAAGAAATATATTCCCCCTTTACTCTATCTCAGTTCTAATAGTACACTGTTTTATTTATAAAGTCTTAAATTGTTATCTAAATATATTTATAAGGCCTCTCTTGTTACCTCTCATGCTTCTTCTATAGGGAGTTAATCTGATATAATCATCATCAGCGACAGCATCTGAAAAAATATCAAAATAAATCACCACTACAGGATTGTACATCACTTCACTATGGTTTTTCTGATTACTAACTTTGATCACATTTGTTCTAGTCTGTGAGATTCCGCTTTTTCCTTCATATGGTGCTTTTGTCTCCATATTTAATCAATATGCAAGAGCACGCCCAGAGTTCGATCAATTTTGAAACGAGTCGGGCTACTGACAAATAAGTTAATGTAAATTTCATGAGATTTTATCAAGCTCGTCTAAAGTCAGCATTACAGAAATTCTATGAACTTAATAATGTTTTCTTTGATAATACAACCTATCATTGGGTTGTATTTTGACTAACATATTTCATAGTAATTTGCTAGGCCATTGCTTTTATACTCAATATGACCAAAGGTTATACAGTTTACGTGATCAATACAAAGGGCTTTCGGTGGGTGTGACCGGTCGACAGGGGATGCTTTCTCCTCTTAGGAACCGAAATATGTGCAAGATACGATGCAGTTACGATATCTAAAGATTATTTTTTATGGTTTGCCACTTTATTTCTTTATACGTATATTAGAATACTTTTAGTTCACGAAGTTTTCCTTTCTGTCAAGATATCGTTTCAATATCGAATCAAGATTTTTCCATTTCTTATGCCCCCCCCCAAAAAAAATACTGTGGCTTTTTAATATGTGAATAACTTCAATACTATTAATTCATGAAGTATCCGTATAGTGTCGTAATCGTCAACCCTTGGTAAGTACCGTCCTTGTCATGGTATATGTGTGTCAACGTTTGAATACTTAACATTGACGAAGATTGTATTTTTCATCGATATCGTTGATATTGACTATATTGTATCGATATCAAGTCATTTTTTTGTCATCGTTCTTGTGCATGTATTTTTATTTGCAAGACTTTTGCATATGAACTAAGTTCGCCCTGCTCTCAATATCGTCAACATGCTATATATATGAAATTGAAAATAAATTTAACAGACCAGGGTCGATATCGATATCCTCACGGTAGTTCGATGTCGATGGTTTCGACATAGCAATGAGTCTTATATATGGTATCCAGTAATTCCAATTTAATAGTACTGATTCGGATCGATATCGATACGATATCAACATAATATTGTCGATATCGTCGATATCAATATCGAATTCAATCTTGGACATCTCCAGAATTCTCACCGTTTTATGCCCTGTTCACAATTTTGTTTTGATGATATGTTTCTATATTACATTGATCACTGTTCGTTATATTCATACCATTTTTCTCAAATTCGCTTCATTTCAAAAACAAATGAAATGCTCAAGCAAATACTAATTTAATGATCGATAGGTAGGATATTCAACATATAAATTTATTATACTTTCATGTTAAATACTAGAATCTGATTGGTGTAGACGCATTTAACAATCCAAAATGTTAATCTCGGCGTTAGCAACACACTTGACAACGGGTAACACAAGGAAATTGTTACATGCGTTCAAATTAGGCGCCTACGGGTCACCGTTGAATTTTCGAAACATCTGTTTTGCGTTTGACAGAAGCCTTATAAACTTGTAGTCAATAAAAGCTTGCGTCCGATGTAGCTTACTTGAAAACAACAAACGACATACGACTAATTCCTGCGAGTACAGAAATAACGAAACTTTAGATAATAAAGATTCATTGAATATCAAACAAATAATAAAGAGGTCGGTAAATCTTTTTCAAAGCTTTCTTATTGAGAAATATATTAGAGGGGAGTTTGAAAGCTTTCTAAACGTAAAGGTAGATACGATCGACGATTTTTTTTCTGACATCCTAAATTAATAAGACATTCAGTATAATAAAATAAATGGTGCCTGTTTTAGAGGGTAACAGTTGAAATTGACAAACCAAGGAAAACTATTGTCAACCCTTGCGTCAGCAAAACAGGAACCATTTATATAGTCGTATTTTGACGTTAAAAACCTCTAAGCAAATCTGTATAAAACCTTAGACATAGATCTTCCATTTCAAATGCAGCAATTGAGTAAATTCACCACCCATTTTTAATGCAAAAATACATTACTTCTATCTTTATGGAAATCTAACAATATTTTGACTCGGTCATGTTTCGATGTGTTTGTTTGTTTGTTTGAATGTTGTTTAACGTCCCTCTCGAGAATTTTTCACTCATATGGAGACGCCACCACTTGCCGGTGGATAGCTGCAAATTTTGTCCTATACTCGGCACTTACGGCCATTGAGCAGTGAGGGATCTTTTTCTTGGCAGCACCTACTGCGACATGGGACCTCGGTTTATACGATCTCATCCGAAGGACCGGTCTCCACCTTTCCACAGTGGGATTCGAACCCGCGACGTAAGGATCAACTCCTTACCTCGCGACTCTAGAGCAAACTCTCTAACCACTGCGCTACGCAGGCGACTGTTTCGATGTGAACGAAGAGATTTACACGGTGTTCCGTTTTAATAATACATTGTAGTATTCGGAATGGCGACTTTACGTCCATACATTTTTATATGCATAACTAAAATAATGACTTCAAGCTACCACTATTTTGTTTATCTATCTTTATATTCATTCATTAATTTATTCAAGCATATATAAAATTTAGAAATTTAATTTCCTGCCATGAAACATGGTACCAACAAATCAGGACACGTTTAGTGTAAGTCTTACCTCCCCCGTAATCCCAGAATGGGATGCTATTGTTGCTCTGGATCAGGTGGGGGCCTTTAAAGCTGTATTTGTATTCATAACTGGCCTTTAGTTGCAATCCATAAGCTAGATAAATTAGAGAACACACAAAAATGGCTTGAGAAAACAACATCGTCCTTATAACGTTCTCCAAAGAAAAGTCAGTCACCCTTCCGATGTTTGTTGTATTTAAATATATGTCATACGATATCCTCGATTCATTAAGAAAGAATGAGTGTAGCAGATGTGAACAAACAGGTCAACAAACTTCAGTAGTATTCTAAATCAACGCTTAAATAGTAAAATATAATTTGTTGGAGCGCTTGGCCTCTTTTTATAGCCTCATAAAAATAAAATTACTTTTTAAAAGAATCTTTTTTATTGCACGTTGGTGATAGCGACAATAATGTAGTTAATATATACATCAGATACTGAATATTATAAAATATTTGAACCGATGCACCTTGTTCAAAGAATAGCAAAAAATTGAACTAACTCAGAATTCGATTTTCGTTGTTGTGAAGACTCAGTAGTTATAATTCATATTACAGATGTTTCTTTTTTCAAATGTTATTTTTCTAATTTGAGTTAAATCTAATTAAAGTACATTTAAATGTGTACATTCATCTATGTATTTTGAGTTTTACAGAAGACATAACTAAATCATTCTTACAGGTTTGAGGAAGAAAACAATGATTATTTGAGACAGGCTCTCGCTCAATGAAGGCCAAAATGCAGGCTACAATATATAATATTGTTACAATTATGGAGGGAATCTTATTAAATTCCTTTTAAAAGCCAGTCCTTAAATTCAGTTGATGGCGTAGAGGTGTGATGGTATAATGAATTGCATAGTTTGATCCATACAATGCATCAAACATTCTATCTTATATTTGATATATACATGTTCATGTATTTCACTATCTACTTTGTATTGTATGGTAACAATATTTAAAAAGAAGAGGAATTTAGTTAAATGAAAAAGGCGGTAGACATAGGGAACAAACATTTAAAGATGAAACAAGGCTTGGATATCTGCTCAGTAAGAAAAAAGACAGTGTAGAGAAATTGAGTTAGTTTCCTACCAGCTGTTTCCATGTGCTTAACCTCTTTCCCCTTTTCAATAGTTTGTTCGTGAAACAAAAGTAGACAGTGGAATACTCAGTGTTTCAGAAATATCATTAGTTTTAGATTCTTTTGATAATACGCATCTACAATAGGCTTTCCTTTTTCAAAAGCAATCAATTTTAACATTAGCAAACGACATAGAGTATACAAAGAAAAAATGTAGGCAAGCAATTCATGAAAACTGAATAATAGTGATAAATATGAAAAATACACTTTTCAAGCCTATGCCTTTCCTTTCTGTATATAAACAGCATACATATTTAACAAATTATGGACGTCTACAGAAACTGGAAATGAATAGTTATCAAATATCGAATCTAAGTCTATTGAAAATGGAAATAAATACATGTTATATTAGTTATTATATACATATATAAATTAAAAGTAAAAAAGCAAGTTGTCCAATCTGTTACGTAAAATATTTTTATACCTGACTGAAAGAAAACAAGTTTCTGAAGGTTTAAATCTGTTTTTGACAGTGTAATATGCATCTGTTTTGTTGTCATGTTAACGATCTCGAGAAAAATATTTGTCACAGATTGAAAAAATATTAATTATTCTAATAAATGCTATATGTTTTAATGTTAAGTGAATTGATTTACTAATTATCATCTTATTATAATCACAATCATCATCATCTTTATCACATAAAAGATGTAGTTAATTACTGCCATCTGTAATTTACTATGTGTCCATTCATAAAGATCAACGCATGCTCAGTCTTATATAGTAAAATATTTACTGTTGACATATCCTCTTACACAGTACCATTTCTACTGTATAATGGATATCTATCGGGAGGCATCGGACATTATCATCGCTGAAGTAACGTTAGTAGAGTGTTCCGATAATGGTACACATGGTACGGGAGGCTGACCTATATATATAAACGAAGCGGAGTGTTTTAACGCGTATAAAAAAGGATATTCTGATGCGTATTTGGTACAAATATTATGCACAATTATTCATCTTATATGTAAAAATATCGCAAATCCGCTGCCACCATGAAAATGAGGCCTGCATGTAGTTCCAGACCTATATTTGCAGCTGATTTAATGACGAAACCTGATACGAGGTAAGAAAGTTGAAATGTTTATTTAGGCCTTAGTATAAGTTAAGTTTGTTTTATTTAAAAATGATATCAAAGAATTTAAAGAAAATGTTCATAGAAACTTGAAAGGTTATATTATTAATTGATTAATTATTGCGATTACTGTCTAGGTCAAAAAAAAAAAGAGGGGGGGGGTCTAACCCAAGGTCGGTTGTTATTTAAGCTTTCATTCCAAAGACCGCTAAATATTTCTTGTATTAATATTTTATTATTCATCATAATTAACGATGTCAAAGAATTCACAAAGTGCTAGCTGTTATAAGACCGAGGAACATTAACTGGCAAAATTGGAAATATGCAGCTTACGTCATTTCCATCTGTTACAGTCAAAACATCTTATATGTGTACACTTCATTTGTTGTAGAATCAAGGCTGTGTCTTGGATCAGGACCTTTTGTTGGCCCCAGACGCACTGCCTAAACAGCTGGTGCTCTCCTTTGAAACCTTAACTAACCTTTGTTGGTATGAATTTGAAATTATTTTTTGAATATGTTATTAATGGTCAAAGTTTTATGATTTTTTTTTTATTTCAATAAAGTACTTTCAAAAATCCACCTTTTAGTTAATATAAAACAGGTTTCTTTAGCCCTTCTCTTTAAACACATGGGCGAGTGAAGAAAAAAATATGAGAGGATCAAATAGCAGTGTAATAAGGAAGTTAAAAAAAAATTACTTCTAACTTTTTTATTTGCAGTTAATTTGTTTAGGGTTGCCTTTCTGCAATTGAAATGAAATGGATGAAAATGCATTAACATCCCCGTTTTTTGTCAGATTACCCTTAAGTAACCAAAATAATTAAGATAAATTTCAAAATTTTCGGAGAGTTTTTTTTTCTGGCTTTGACATATTTTTCTCTTATTAAAATTACAAAATCAGTCTTGTAATCAGGATCATAAGTAACATTTAATTTTATTGAGATTATTTAAGCTTAATTAGCAAATTTATATACTATATTTTTATATTATATAATTTGTTTAAATCAATGAATATTTTTTTATGCTATACTTAATCTTTTTCTTTTCTTTTCAAAACAGTGCTATTCAATGCCATGGAAAAAGATAATAATTCAAAAAACTTAGCCAAGTTGGCCAAGTTGCAAAAACAAATTAAAAGTGGACAAGAAAAACTGAAAAATTCTGTGAAGAAATTGGCTCCTCCAAGGAAAAAAGCAAAGAGAGAATATGCCCATTTTCCAGCTAGGGATAATGAGGGCAAGCTAATTCGTCTTCCTGTCAGAAAGAGAAAACTTAAAGATGCTGATCAAAACAAAGGTACTACAGGTCTTAAATGTACAAGAACAGTTTTAGCTTTTCTTTGTTTTTGATCAATATCCACTAAGTCATATATTGAAAATCTAGAGGTAATATTAGGGCCCCGCTCTGCGGGTGCCCTATAGGGATCAGTCTGTCTGTCCGTCCTTCTGTCCTTCTGTCTGTCTGTCCGTCCGAGTTCTCTTATCCGGAGCATATCTTCTCTCTCCTTGGCCAAATCTGGCCCATACTTCACCCACAGAGTGTCTTTGGGTAAAGGGTGTGCAGTGACTTTGAACCATGTTTCTAGGTCTAAGGTCAAGGTCATAGCAGAATTATATGTGAAATCCTTGTCCGGAGCATATCTTCTCTCCTCTTGGTCCAATGTACCTCATATTTCACTCAGAGTGCCACTGGTAAATGGATGTGCAGTGACCTTGAACAAAGTTTTTAGGTCAAGGGTCAAGGTAAAAAAAAACCCCTCTGTTTAAATTTTTGTCCAGAGCATATTTTCTCTCTCCTTGTCCCAATCTGGCTCATACTTCACCCACAGAGTGCCTTAGGGAAAAGGTGTGCAGTGACCTTGAACCATGTTTCTAGGTCTAAGGTTAAGGTCAAAGCAGAATTATATGAAAAGTCCTTGTCCAGAGCATAACTTCTCTCCCCTTGGTCCAGTGTGGCTCATACTTCACTCACAGAGTGCCACTGGTCAGTGGATGTGCAGTGACCTTGAACAAAGTTTCTAGGTCAAGGGTTAATTTCAAAAATAGCATCTCTGTTTAAAATCTTTGTTCAGTGCATAATTTCTTTCCCTTAAGTCCAGTCAGGCTCAAACCTTACCAATTGACTGAGGGTACGGATCATTTATGATTTTCCTTCCATATTTCTGATAGAGGATATGCAACAATTTTCATAGAGGATATGCAACATTCGTGATTTTTGTGCCATTTTTTGATGGATGGTATTGAGCACTCATGATTTTCGTGCCATTTTTTATTATATGAGGATAACATAGAAGCCCTTTAGACTCAAACTACACATTCCTTAATAGTACTCAAAATGTTCCTCTTCAAAATAAACCCTTTTCAGCTACCCTACATTTCCATGTTCATTGCTGAAAGCAGGGCCCTTTGAGATGGCCACCATCTCAATGATATCTAGTTGTTTTAGAATTCTTTATAAATATATTGGTATAATTCATAATTTTGACCTTTGTGTACATGGCTTACAGAGGAGGCTAATTTGACTGTAAATGTGGAACCTTCAGTTCAGCATGATGGTTTGTTGTCCACAATTAATTCCAAAGTATTGAAATCAGGTGTGTATTACAAATATAATATACCCGGTATATGTAATATACATTGCAGTTTTGCCCATGGACTTTTTAATTGAAATTTTAAGGCTAAGCTTAAAATGTTATTTGTTTGCAGTTGTTGACCGATAATTTTTAGATTGGGTTGGTACATAGGTATAAAATAATTTTTAGATTCAGTTGGTACATAGGTATAAAATAAATTTCAGTTTTGAAATTTTTGTGTGATAAGAAATCATGGGATTCATATGATTACTAAATAACTTCCACTTAATTTAAGCCATTAATTGGCAGATTCGGAAACTTAAGTCAAAAATAAAAAATGGAAAATCTCATTATCACAAAACGGTTGAAAAAAAAATTAGGTTGAGTCCTTTTTTAATGGGTCTGAAGAAAACTGCCAAAAAATAAATTTTTTTATTTTGGGCATTAAAGAGAACATATTTTATGCCCACTGACCATTTTTAAATATACTTGTATGACAAATCATTGTTTTGTGAATATAAAGATACATGTAACGAGCAATGATTTTTTTAGTTGATGAACTGAAAATCAAGATTGAACAGTTAAGGAATTCAACAACATCTGACAAAAGAACCATTTGGGAAAAAAGAAAACAGCGAGAAATGGAAAACTGGGCAAATTTACGACAGTATTTGTTTGAAGCAGTGATTAAAACTAAATTTGCAAACCCTTTGAATGAATGTTCCAAATGCCAAAATCAAACTGTATGCTTAATAAGGTATGCAAATTATGTCTCTTGACCTTGACTTAAATTTATTATGTCAGTTTGTGGCTTTGTGCATGTGCTGACTGCTCATATAATTCTTAATATATTTCTTACACACATTAGGTGTGGCATTATTGTTATTACCTTTATTTAAGATCAATATTTCTTAAAATAAATATTATTTTAAACTTTATTTTAATACAAGGTGCCAACAATGTGCTGCCACATTATGCAATACATGTGATGAGGATATGCATACAGTCAACGCCTTACATGACAGACAGGTGAAAATCAGGTATCATTGGGCAGATATAGCACCACTACAGAGTGCAGATATTGATGATGAGGGTGAAGTAATCATATCTGTAGCAGGTAATTCATATAGTGTTCACACGGAGATTTTAAATCAAATTAAACGTAAGTTTGGAATTAAATTTGAAGCATGTTCACATGGAGAATTAAATGCGAATTAGTTTAATTCGGATTAATTTACTGAGCATTAAATTACTTCGCATTAGCTAATGCTAAGCGAAGTTAATACAAATTAAATTTTTATGCATGTGTATGGGCCGAATTAAGTCGCAGGCCACATATTGGTTGTCAGATATAGGTACTTGTGCTATTTTTGAGAGGAAACCAAAGGAAAATTATGTTAAAGATAAAAAAACAGTTTTCTAAGAAACTGAATTATCTTTATGTACTCACTAAAGAAAAACAGCTGATCCTCTTACAACTTTATGATTGAACAATTCACAAAATTTGGCGGAAAGTGTATGTTTCTAGTTCAACATTCTAAAAAAAAGTTTCTAATGTATTTTCTTCTATCTTTCTGAACAATTTTTAATTAAAAAGTTATTCAGAACATTCTTCTGGGTCAAATATTTTATTGAAGACAAACAAAATTCTCTTATTGGCTTTCAAATGTAATCAATATTGAAAAAAAATGATAAAAAATGATGTAAAAAGTTTATATACAATCTTAAAATATGTTGATATTTTTTATTGAGTCTTAATTAATTTACAATGGTACTACTTTTGAAGAAACAAGGAATTGGGTACCTTTTCCACTTTAATTAAAGCAAGAAAAAATCATTTACACAAAAAAAAGAAATTTATTGAACCAGGTCAGGAAAGATTTGTCTCCTCTAAAGTCTGCATGAACACTGTCCGAACGAATATGATTATTCTCATCAACATTGATTATAGTGATACCTTGCTGCTTCTTTTTTCCTTCAAATGCCTTTCTAAAATGCTTATATTTGGACTTGATAGTAAATCTCAAGGACTTTGTTCTGTACATGTTTACATTAACTACAATTTCCAGTTCTATGAAATAGGAACCAATGTACACAAAAACACTGCGATTTCCGGAAAAAATGTAGTGTAACTCTTTTATGTGGAAGATAAGAAAATTTGTTTGTGGTATGTATCATTAATTACTATTATACTGACTATTTAAATGTGTATAAACACTATGACATATATATCTGCTCTGCACAATGTGACGTGAAAAATCTGAATCTTATCATTTGATTTTTGTGCAGTGTACACATGTCTCCTAGAACAAGAGTACATTATATGACAAAAGGCCCATGGACCACACATTACCTGAGTAATTGTGGCCCCTCTTGTTCATCAGCAGATTTTTTACTTTATATTTCCATGTAAGATTTGATCAAATGTTGTAGTCCAACCCTATCCCCAGGGGTCATGTTTTGAATAAATTTGAATCTGTATTACCTATGGATGCATCCATAGATATATGACTGATCATGGTTTTGCTGTTCTCAAGAAATTAAAACAAAAAATATCCATGTACAAACTTTGATTGCCCATAGTGGTACACCCCACTCCGGAGGTCATGATTTCAACAAACTTAAATCTACACTACATGAGGATGCTTCCATTTAAATATGATAAATCACTCCTTTTCTATTCTTTAGAAGAGGAATTTAAAGATTTTTTTTCTATTTATACAAATGTCAACACTAATTACCCATAGCCACACCTTTTCCCCAGGGCCATGATTTAAATAAACTTTAATTGACACTATGTCTGGAAGCTTTCACATAAGTTTCATCTTTTCTGGCCAAGTGGCTCTTTAGAAGATTTTTAAATGAACTCATCCAATTTTTACTTTTTCTGAATTATCTCTCCTGGGAAGAAGGAGTGCACTCCATTTGAATCCTCTTTACATTAGGATATACTCATGCAGTGCCAAGTTTGATTGAAATAAGCTCAATGGTTCTGGAGAAGATGAAATTGGAATTTGTAATTGTTGACTAACTCAGTCACACCCCTTGGCCACGCATGAGCCTAAATGTTAGGCCAAGAACATATGAATTTCATAATATTTCCTCATAAAAACCATGCTAACAGTTTGCATGCTACATGCAGATGTCCAGGAGTATATTTTTGATAGTTGCAAATATGTTCTTGATAATGATGGTGGTTTTGGTCCAACACCACAGTCCCCATGAAGACAGAGACCAAGAAATCCACAGCATTAGCTACTCCTTAAACATAAATGCTTTCTTACAATTTTCGATTTTGTTTGAAATTTGGTTCTGAGAAAAGTGAGCAAATAAGTCATCCGAGTGACTCAAGTACCTAAAATTATGAAGAAAATAAAACATGAAATGCACAAACCTGGAAGAATACTGTATTCTCAGTTTTTTATGAAGTTACAACAAATAAAACTTGTGGGGCTTATATATATATATATATATATATATATATATATATATATATATATATATATATAAATATATATACATCATCATTATCATGGATGGAACCTTACTGAATACAATATCTTTACCATGCAAAATGTAAAGGTATCATTATGTAAACATAAACATTTATATTATCTGGCCAAAAAGGGAATTCTATATACACTTTTACAATTATATGTACAATATTTAAATCAATTCATTTTATTGTCCTTGTACTCCTGTATTAGAGCAGGATCAAAATTTTCTTCTGGTTCCCACGTATTATCTTCCTCTGGATATCCTATCCATTTGACTAGGTAGAAACTTTTTCCACTTTCCGATTTCTCATTCATAATTTTTTCTACATAGTACACTGAAATAAAAAACAACAACATATCTTTCAGTTTTAATTTACAATGCATTTGTGCAGAAAAATATTAAAAAAACATAATCAGACAATTCAGAGTCTGAAAATATAAAATTATTCGGCCTTAAAGTTACATAGTGAGTCAATATCATGTGTTTCTTTCAAGATAATTGTATCATAAAGCTAAAGATTTAAGAGAAATATGAATAAGGCAAACTTTTGAGATCTCAACTGCACGGCAAAAGCAAGAAAAGACTGCAAAATGTAAGTGCCGGAAAAAGAAAAATTGTATCTATGACGTGGTTGTTATCGTCAATGTCAAGGTCATGTGTCTTTCATTTTTAGAGTGAAACTTGTATAAACAACATTGAATAGGAGCAATCAAACATGAGGAATACGTTCTGATAATTTTTTTTTTTTTGAAGATTATATCAAAATCCTCGGTCATCCGACATTTATATCTATGGAATTGACACCATGGTAACTTCAACTTTTCTGCGCATGCGTACCTTAAAGAGGAAGAAGTGAAGCAATATTTTTGTGTTGGGGCAAACTAAAATTATTTTTAATTTTATTTTTCTTCATAAAAGTAGATTTTTTTAGGCTCTGAAACCTGTAATTTTCTGAAATCTAATACTTTCAAGAATTGAATAAAATTTGCACTTGTATTGCAAAAATTCTACTTTTGTCAATTTTCAAATTTTTCCGTCACATTGTCTCTTTAAATGTCATAAAAGAATGTTAAAAATCATATTTTAACCCATGTTTTTGTTTTATGCAATAAATGAATGCATTGGATGATCAAGAAATACAGGGTCTAAATTATTAAATATTGTTTGTTTGCCCTAATGTCGACTGAAACACAATAGTGAAAAAAAGCCAATGGCCAACTTTAAAATTATGTTTGTTTGCCCTATTCTGACTCAAGATGAAAAATTTGAGACGGTAGGTAGGTTTGAAAATTCTATCACAGAAAATTTTCAAATCAATGCTGAATTTTCAAAACATATTTTCAAGAATGCATAAAAAATTAATGTTTTCTAGGGGGTTATAACAAGTTTTGAGTCAACTGTTTTTAGTCAGTCAGTCGGCAAAGGAAAAACAATTTTTCAAAGATGCCTAAACAGGAGCACACAATTTATTTTTTAAATTGCCTTATTAAACGGGGCAAATTCATAATTTTTCCAAAAACTTCGGGGGGGGGGGGGGGGTCCATATCAAATGTCAGTTTTAGAGAGCCTTTGTTGAAAAAAAAAATTAACAACTTGCCAAAACCTGGAAATTGTATTCTGGGGTGGGTAGGGAGTTGGGTTGGTAGAAAACACTTTCCTGTGTCCATTTTCTTATTTTTGTTGTCCATAGAATTAGAATGTGGGTTCATGTTTCCAGTGGGAAGGGGGTCCAAGGTTCAGTTTTATTAATTTAACATAGAAATTTAATAACTATAAAATTTCCAGTTCACATAATGTACCCTTTGCTGATTTATAAAATACTGGTATTCATTTAAAATATAATTATATTTATAAAGTTTGGGGTTAATTAATTTAAATTTGTACCGTATATCCCCAGGGAATTATATGATCTGTGAAATAAATTTTTTTTTAAAAATGCTGTAGATCACTTAATTTTTGCAACAAATATTTTTGCAAGATAGGCATTTGGTATTTAGAAGCAAGACAAAAATTTCAATTCTGTTTATAATTGTTGTATTTAACTAAAATAATTAATATATATGCAAGAACGAAATTTTGGCAAGTAGACAGTTTTACATTTTTGAAATGCTGAATGAAGTGAAATGGCACTTAAAATTGGAGTCGTGTTATTATAAATTTTGAAGAAAAAATTAACATTTCTATTAAACTTATATTTTACTCTGTAAATTAATATCTGCATGAGTACCATAGTCGAGTCACTAAGTGATACTCATATCATTTGATGTTTTAACTGCATGGATGTGGTTCATGCAAAATTATAGTTGTCTGGAATTGTCTTCATTTCCTAAAAAACTTACTCAATATATGTAGCTAAATGCATGGTTTTTGAATGCATGCAATTATGATGCACTTCATTACTAACTGTTTCTAAAAATGTACTGTGTACAATTTTTTAAATATTTTTTTTGTAAATTATACAAAATTCTATTATATAAATTCATAATTTAAATTGTTGAAACATAAAACAGAGTGTAATTTGTCCAACACAATACATATATGCACACACATTCATAAATGTATATACATGGACATACCTGGTTTTGAGGAAAGTTTGGTCTTCTTTATTTCCCTTGATTTCATTTTTCTTTCTGTCTTAGGCTCTTTCTCTGTCTCAAGTCCTTTCCCTTCAAAGGAAAGTAAAATTAGTTTATTAGCCAATAAAAGGATACAATTATTTTTAACTATAGCAATGAAGAGAGGGATAATAAAACTGCTAGATGATCATGCTTTCAATTTCATTAACAAACTGTTACAGTTAGAATATGGCAGAAGTATGGAAAATAATACACACAGCCTATTTGTAGCATTTTTTTTTTTGAAGGCAGATTAACATAATGCAGATGAAAAATAAACCAAAAACAAAAAAACAAAAACAAAAAAAAAAAAACCGGAGTAAAAAAAGCAACTAAAAAACAACAACCCAAAAACCAATAACAACAACAACCCCTCCAAAAAAAAAAACATAGACAGAAAATTGAAAAATTGCAGAAAATCAAAATGGTAAGCAGAACATCTTTAAAAAACTTCTCATATTTAAAGTTTTGAGAACTTGGGTAAATATCTGTACTCATATGAGGCTGATATATCTTTGAAAGATTTTGTTTTACTGAATGTTTTCAATTCTATAAGCTAATAAATCATTGATCAGCAACAAATTTAAGGAGAACTTGGTTGAAAATGTATGGTATATATGTTTGAAACTACAGGAAAAAATTTTAACATTTTAAAGAGGGCATGAATCCGTGTGGCTCTTCATATACAGAAGAAAAAAAAAATACCACGAAAAGTAAGATTTTCCAGTGACCATCATAAAACATTAGATTAGAGGTCCGTGGATTTTTCCCAGTATCACCATTTTTTGTGACTGTGAAAACATACAATGTATTCATAAAAAATTAACTGATAAGTAAAATAAAATTTAAGTCAAAATAATTTCTGTACATCAGACTCTTAATTTATGCAAACCTTATATCTTTGTCTACTTGGTTTACAATATCTTGTAATACATGTACTTACTAAAAATACTTGGGCAAGATCTCTTTGGTCTTGATTGGACAGGTGCCTGTGAGGGGGCAGGGGGAGCCTGGATAATTGGTGTCATGGACTGTGAGACGGATGCCTGTGAGGGGGTAGGGGGAATCTGAATGGGTTTGTGAGGAGGTACCGTAGAAAGTGGGATGGATGCCTGTGAGGGGGTAGGGGGAGTCTGAATGGGTTTGTGAGAAGGTACCGTGGAAAGTGGGACGGATGCCTGTGAGGGGGTAGGGGGAGTCTGAATAGGTTTGTGAGAAGGTACAGTGGAATGTGGGACAGATGCCTGTGAGGGGGTAGGGGGAGTCTGAAAGGGTTTGTGAGGAGGTACCGTGGAAAGTGGGATGGGTGCCTGTGAGGGGGTAGGGGGAATCTGGATGGGTTTGTGAGGAGGTACCTTGGAAAGTGGGACGGATGCCTGTGAGAGGGTAGGGGGAGTCTGAATGGGTTTGTGAGGAGGTACCGTGGAAAGTGGGATGGGTGCCTGTGAGGGGGTAGGGGGAATCTGGATGGGTTTGTGAGGAGGTACCTTAAAAAGTGGGATGGGTGCCTGTGAGAGGGTAGGGGGAGTCTGAATGGGTTTGTGAGGAGGTTCCGTGGAAAGTGGGACAGATGCCTGTGAGGGGGTAGGGAGAGTCTGAATGGGTTTGTGAGGAGGTACCGTGGAAAGTGGGACAGATGCCTGTGAGGGTGTAGGGGGAATCTGGGTAGTTTTGGTTTTGTGAGGTGCTGTTGGTTCTCCAGTGAACAGGGTGTCTGATATGCTGGATTTCTGAAGAGAGGGATTCTCGAGGGAAGATTGCCCAGCTGTATTTTGTTGTAGTTGACACAGAAGATACTTTCTCTGGAATGTTTAAAACAATTTAAAAAGTACTGTAAATACAATGAAATTTTGCATAATAGCATTTTAATTAAAATTTTGTTAATTTAAGTTTATTCCCTTGATTTAATGAATGGAACTTCATAAAGTACTGTACAAATAGTAATTCAAGCTACATGTATGTGACTATTATCAGGTTTTAAAGCTAATACTTAACTGCATATGTATTTTATGTTCAAGCCAAAATAGTTGATGGAAGGAGATAATAATCCGTACCATTATTTAATTAGATTGACTTCCATAAGGTACCTCCTATTTTTGCTTGTTTCTAATATTTTGAAAGCCATGTAGATAAAAAAAGTTTTCACAAGAAGTCCATGTACATTATATTTTATGATATTTTTTAAAGATCAACTTAATCTTCAACATCAGTGGAAAAAAGGGCATGTTATTAAGCATCACATTGAATTCAACATAAAGATTTCCCCAATTAAAAATAAAAATAACACAAACCTTTTAAGTAGACTCCTTTTACAGCTTTGGTGAAAAGGTCCAAAAATGAAAACTCTTTGTCGGCCAAAACATGTTTTACCAATGGACTATATGCCTTGAATCCACTACTCTGTCTTGAAGGATTATCTACTGTAGTGAACAGCAGACAAGCATGAATTCCCGCTCCATAGAGCTTGACAATCTGTCATATGCAATATTATAAAATGGTTAGGCGTTATAATTTAAAGAATTGAGAATATTCAAGTAAATATTCACATTATGACTTGTGGCTTCCAATTCCTTTTAATTAAGCATCCAGAAGGAAATTTTATCTCAGAATTTAAAAGCCATGAATATTACAATTCTTTAAAAAAATTTCTTTATCATAAAAGCTTGCCAGTTAAATGTTTTTATTAAACATCTAGGTACTTCCTGATTATAAATCTAAAATATAGTTAAGATATTGACTATTAAGTTAATAATGAGACAAGTATTTAAAGGTGTGAAGTACAAATGCTTTGCTATAAACTAATTTTACATACATCTCTCCTCATTCTCTCTAGAATTTTAAGGGTATTACTCCCCTCGCGTGATTTCTCCCCTTTCGAGATCAAAATGTCGGTGTCCACTGTTTTTGTTGGAAATGCAAATCCACAATTTTTGCACACCATCACTTTTACATGACCTTCATAATTACAACTGGGACATCTTCTGTGAAACTTTTTTAAACTGTCTGTAAAACAAATTTTTTTTATATTATAAAATGTATATATCAATTACTGCAAGTTAAATATTTTCTATTCATACATGTCTATGTTTATGTAAAGTGTTCAACATGTACTGTTTAAACCAATATAACATAATGATACAATTCAGTAACTAAAAAAAATGGCTTTCTAAAATGTCATGATATTAACTATTGATCATTTTGATAATGACTGAAGTTTCCCAAAGTCAACTATACTATTTCTCAACAATTTTTTTTTCACCAACAGTTTCCAAATTAAAATGTTAAACAAAAGGCCCAAAGGCCTTGTAGGTCTGAGTGAGTATTATGTAACAACTTCCCCATATTTGAATTGGGTTCACATTTTAAACCAGAGGCTATAAAATTCACAATTTTGAAAGAGGTACCTTCGCTTGTCATAACTAAACACTTAGTTTGTTTACTTAATACCAAGAAGGAGAGTAGAGGATTATGAAAGAAGTAATGCATTCTCAAAAGAGTCCCACCCATAGTACCCCAGACACTGGGTCCACATATTTCACAATTTTGGAATGGGCACCCTTGTTCATTATAATCATGCACATTGTTCATCTACTTAATACCCAGAAGCAGAGAAGAAGATTTTCAAAGAATTACTGCATTTTCATTATATAATCAATAGTCGATGCATCCCCACCTTAAAATCAGAACCCCTGGCCTGTGCCCATGAATTTCTCAAATTTGGTAGAGCTAGGGCTCAATGGTAATTACAATCATGCAAGCAGTTTGACAGCTCAATGATGTCCAGGAGTAAAGAAGTTTTTAGAAGATTCCCTAGATTTTGATGCTTTCAGCCCCATCCCTAAGGCCTTATTCCAAAGTATTACTTAACATGCTGAATTGTACTTGTTAAAAAAGAAGTATTATAATAAGAAAACATGCATATTTATGTTTGTAGATACTATCAGGTATTAGTTTGTATGCTTGATAATATACATAAATGCCGAAGGCATATATGCATAAAATTACCATACAAACAAACTGATAATAAAACATCTTCATTGTAAAACAAACTAGAGGTTCTGTGAGCACTGAGCTCACTAAATGATACCCCTGCCTCCCATATGATTTAATATAATGGCAAAGTCTATGTTTTGCTCTGGGAGACCCGAAATCAGTGTCAGATCAAAAAGTAAAATAAGAGGTCATAATGGCATTATGTAATAAAAAATCTGTGAAAATATTAAATTTTATTCAGTGGTAAAGGAACTAGAGTTTTAGATAAGAAATGGGTACCCTTCAATATTATAGAAAGAATGGCAGGGTCCATTTTTTTGCTAAGAGAAATCCAAAATATGTGTCAGATCAAAAAGTAAGATACTAGGAGGTCACAATGGCATATGTAACAAAGATTCTGTGAAAGTTTCATTAAATTTCATTCAGTGGTATAAGAGAAGTTGCAGATAAGAGATGGGTACACCAAAGCCTAACGAACGGATGGAGACCCCCATTATTATACACCCCTGCTTTCAAGCGGGGAGTATAACAAGGGGTCTACAGCCACAACACTCACCTGAGTAACTTTGACCCTGCTGTTCTACACCAGATTTACCCCCTTGTATTACTTCAGAATTTACACTACCCCCAGGAAGCTTTCACAAAGGTTTCAGCTTTTCTGGATCAGTGGTTCTTGAGAAGAAGATTTCTAGAGATTTGTTTTTATTATATTTCAATGTAAAACTTTGATTAATAACTATTTTGGCACCGTTCTCATATATCGGTACCCTCAGTGGCCATGCTTTTAACAATTTAAAATTTACACTACCTAAAGGCAGCTTCCATAATTGTTAATGTTTTACTCAGTGAGCTTAGTGAAAACTACAATATTTTAAAAAAAGAAAATTACATACCATCCCATTCTAAAATTTATAGGTCGACAAGTGCAAACAAATAATTTTTTATGCTTGGCTTCAGGATGAAAAAAAATGAGATATGTAGGTACCAAGAAAATTTCAATATCAATGCTGAAAATTCAAAATCTATTTTCCAGAATGCATAAAAAAATGTTTTCTGGAGGTTAAAAAAAAGTTTTGAGTTCGATCAATTTCAGCCATTCCCATATTTAATTTTTTGCACATATCTCAAACTTATTATAAAAAACTGTACAATATCTTTGATTTATTTATTACTGTAAGTTTTGAATTTATTAAATCAGGAATAAATTCCCTTTATCATGTTTATAACTATATTTTTCTTATAATTTAATTTAATATTGTCATTTATTACTTTTATTAAATTATTATATCATAGCAATATTATTCTAAATGTCTGTCAAAAAACAACATATACCTGCAGGGAAAACTGATAAGGTGATAAAATCATAAAGATAAACCAGATAGATATTTTAATGATGCTCCATGCTGCTACACTGTATATACATATTTAATTAACATACCAGTGTTATATCATCTGCATGATCTGGTATAAAGGGAAAAATACATTTATGATAATTGATTGAATGTGTTTCACTACACATGTTTAACACCTTTGTGTAATATCATCTGGTAAGGAAATGGACAATTCATTGCCAATACAAATTTGAGTATTCTGATTAAGTAAAATAACTTATTATCATTAAATGTACTATTGCATACATTAGTATCTTCACCATTCATGCTCATGAATAGATAGATCATGTAGATAAAAAGCAAACTAAAAAGATACATGCAGTAAAATCCACTGTCTTGATGTAAAACAAAAGTAAAAAATGTCAGCTAGCAAGGTTGGTTCAAAGAAATTTTAGGAAGGGCAGGGGGTCTATAACTCACTCCTTTGTGTCCCAGATTTTTCCACATAATAATTAATATCAATTTCTTGAAAAAAAAAAAAAATGGACATAGTTCATGAACAAGATGCTTTCTTTTCCACTCATAAACATTCAGAACGTGGATGTGAAAAAGGGGGGGGGGGTTGGTTAAATGTGAATTCTGTAACAATGAAATTATGGGAAATGAAATTATTATTTTTGAGACGGTATATAACTATCAGCTATTTTAAGTGAAAATAATTTAGAATTCATTCAATAAATGTAAATATAAACAGATAAATGGATTTTGTGATAGATAAATATATATATTCTAAATTTATCAATTGAAACATTATAATTTTTTGAAAACTATAACGATTATTCTACTATTTCTGAATGATGCGTGCATTAATGTTACACCCCCCCCCCCTTCCCAAAGTGCTAAGAAGCTTGACAACGATAACTCCTATCAGAAACTTTTCTACGAAACCTATTCTTTTCTTCTTTTTTTTTAATTACAAGAACAGCTTTGAGTTTTGTACTAAATCTCGTTTTAGGCCTTTAATATTTAAGAAGTATAAAAAAAAAAAAAAAAAAAAAAAATAACGACTGACGTTTCGTTCCTTATGGTGTGATGCAAATGCATCACGTTTCAATCATTGATTGCATGGACACTTCACATTAGAAGGAACGTGAAAAGGCTAGTATGCAAAAAATTAAACAATAAAAATCAACAATATAAATTTAAAAAAACACAAAAAATGCCCACCATTTTCTAGATCCGCCATAGTTCCACGCTGCTCTGCTCGCCTTGTTATCTTCTTCAGTTTCAGCAATCGAAATTATTACCTTCTTTTATTAGAGAGTTCTATCCTTATCGTTAGACAGTAGCAATTGTACTGTGTAAGAGCCTTTGGCAACAGTATATATATTACTGTTTAAGACTGAGCATGCGTTGTAAAGATGGTCTTTCATAATCACGGGGTTGAATGCGCATTAGGTGGATTGGGAGTGTGAAAGGTCAAATGTGTTTGAGACTGCATGGGTGTTGTTGAGGTCTGACGACACCTTCGTCAAATATCTGTTTCTCCTTGTAATATATATTAAGAAATATTCATAATATTAACATTATTTTTGTGATTTCCAAACTGTTTTCAAAATGGCTTAGAAAAAAGATACAACAAAATCGTGATATTGATAATTCAAGTTATTTCAAATAAGATCATACAGAAAACAGCACCCCCTGGTATCTAGCTCAAATGCCTGGTAAGGTGTCTCAGTTTTTGTGAAGAAACTTGTTGAAGTAGCAGTTCTTCAATGACACATTCTTGATAAAAATATGTATTACTGAGGAACGTGTCGCCTGACCTTAGGAGTTGTATGATTGGTAGATATTTAAGAGTGAAGAATATGTGAGAGATATCAGGTGTCGTCTGTACATAGTAAAGTAAATAAAAGAAAAATGACCTTGGACCCCCCCTCCCTTTCCGAAAATACGGACTCCGGTAAAGTTGATGGGAAACTGAAAGTAAACATTAAACGCTGTGTCTGATTGGGGTGTAACCCCCCCCCCCCTAAAAATATCCTGGATCCGCGCTATCCACCGTCAGGCACTTGAAGCGTGGACAACGTACATCTATGCATCCCCCCCGCCCCTCTACCCAATAATATATAAATTAAGTGAGTGCATTTTCTGGAAAATGACTGATTTCTCCATCATAGCAATCTTAATGTTATTCTGTGCAATCGGTTTTTGTTGTTTTCCAGTTTTACAATTTGGCCAATACGGGCGGTAGGGGTGGGTGGGGGATGCAGAGTTGTATGATATCATGGTTAATTACGCTTTATAGGTACCTGTGTATTTAAAATTATGTTGTGTTTACTCAGATGAATATCAAATACTGGCTATTTATGTTGATCAAAATGGTCTTTTATAAAGTTACTTAAATTCACTCATATTTTACCACAGTGTTCTATATATACCATGTGTATACGGCATTAAACTTTATGTTTCTTGTACCCTATGTTTCGCTTTCGTACAGGAATCTTTATTTGAAATTAAACATGAATAAATCAACTCGTTCTTGATAATTATTGTTTAATATGAACAGCCTATATAATGTACATCGTTTTTGGTATAATTAATATATTTTCAAGGAATTTTAACAGGTACATGTATCATATTTGCCATTTTCCGTTCCGCGTTTTAACAACACCCGCTTTAATCTTGAACTCCGCGCGGTGTTTTGGTCCTTAAGAGGACCAGTTTAGATGATGATTAAGAAGTTACCACTGCATAACATGAAACGACTAAAGAATATAAAGAATTGAACACTTCATATAATGAATTAACAACGACATATAATTATTAACCACCTCATATAAAGATGTTATCACTGCGTAGCATGGTTTTAAAATATATATAGTAATTTTACTTTATATAATGTAATGATGTTAGTACTGCACGTAATAAATTTTTCATTTCATATAAAGGTGTCGCACTGAATGAAATGAACTTGGCACTTCACTTGCAGCGTAAACTATATTTATAACAGTATATATTGAACTTATCACATCATAGAAAGATTTCATTAATGTATATAATTGAATAACCACTACATATCATAGCTAATTCTTCATTCCAACAGTTGTGGTCAATCAATTACTTAGTGAAAAACAAATTACCTAGTAGAGTGCGAGGGTTTATTACTATTTGCTCAGAGAAAATGCAAGTCAAATTGTAACATACAACATTAAATCAATCTATCACGAGGAATCTTGTGTTATCGTGATCGTACGTGTTTTTGGTCACTAATGATGGTGTTAGATATTGTTTACAAAACATATAAATGAAGCCCAAATAATTTTGCCATTAGTCTTCTGACTATTCATATACATGCCTTAGCAACATCTATGCTTGCAATTTTTCAACTACCCTTTCAATTACACTTTCACACAAAATAAAGAATACTCATTAATTTTGAATTATTACATAATATTTCAAATGCGTGGGTTTTCCTACCCTGTACAAGATAAAACATTCCTATTAACAGACCCAGTCGCTTAAATTTAAGCATGTCTCAAACAGAAATCAATCAATTTATACTAATCTAATTCTATTTGAAATTAATTTGCGTTTAGTTCTTCACTATTTGATAAGAGAATGGATCCCTCTCAGCTTGGTTAGTAGCGTCTAATAGTACATACCAGGAAGAACTGATTAAAGATTATGTAGTTCTTAACACACCTTAAGTACCGTTTTAAGTAAAACTATATATAAAAAAACATTTATGCATATTGTGGTAATACATGAATTGGTTTTGTTCTGGTTGCACCACTTTATATTTTGTCCCCTCTCTCTCTCTCTCTCTCATCTTGATGTATTGGGGTCATATCAATGTTTTTGAGACCAAGGTAACGGAGAGCTGAATCTTCAAAGATTTTGATACTATTGGGGTTTAAAAAAAATTTTCTCTATCAATAAATTTGGCTGTAATCCCATTTCCTGTTTTAAAATACTGTAAACATATCCTGAATTATTCTTATTTACAGAAATAAAGATGAAACTGTTCCTAATGAAAGGCCAAGAAAATACAGGAGAAAATACACAACAAAGCAAACACAAAACAGTAAGTCACCTCGATGTTAAGTATAAGATGATTTAAGAAAATATATTATATTATATTATATTATATTATATTATATTATATTATATTATATTATATTATATATTGTAGCGGGAAAGTCCTTTTCCCAGTAGCGCTTCCACCAGCTGATTACTTCCCATCAGCAAGGAAACTCAAATATGACCTCTTGAAAAAAAAAATAAAATGACCTGACATATTCACTCTGAATACTTTTACTCTGACCCTGACACTGACCATTACCAACACATGAATAGAAGTCGTAAAGACATGTAATGAGACACAAGTTCATAAGGTTAACAAATTTATTCATTCAAATCAATATAAAGGCAAAATATATAAAACAACGCTGCTGAGGACTTCACTCATGGACGTAAAATTGTTACTCAAAACCGACACGATAACGAAATCGACCAATGTCTTAGCACATTAAAGGGGAACAACTCGGGATAACTCAATTTGACAAAACACGAATGTCAATCACTTCTTGTATGAAATTTAAAAGCTAAACTCATCTGAGGCTATCACTCATGAGTTTCTTATCAGTAATTAGAAATAAATAAACTATAGAATTCTCAGGGGAAATCACCCTTAAGAATCTTAAAGTTCCTAATAAAATTTCTCTGAGGAAAATCAGTCTTGAGAAAAAACCTAAGTCTTCATACAACAGTTATTAAATTAATTATCAAATACATTGATTAATTGAGACAATCATCAAGTTATGTTTTCACCAAAGACTTTTCTAAAACATAATTTCTGTCACAAAAAATTAAAAAGAGCCTAATTTTAGAAATCAGATAGACTAGACTTTCCAATAAAGTTAAAATTAAATAACTCAGTAAAATTCTACCAAATCTAGTTTGCAATCAAATCTCAACCGATCAAAGTCTCAAACGATTCCCTAAAATTAGGCAAATAAATTACCAAAATATTTGCTATTTCTCATAAATCAATAAAAGAACTTTCCGTAAATAAAAATCAATAAGTTTCCTTTCAAAAATTAAGATGTAGCTTAAACAATACCAAAATAAAATATAAATGACTTACGTTGCCTCAAGAATGAGAGAGAACCAAAAGACTTCGAATTACAGAATTCACCAGGCTTTTATACTTTGAAAAACAGAATTCTATACATCGCACAAGCAAAACATCGAAAAATACAGAAAACACAGATTCTGTAATATCACCTGACATTAACAGAAAATATAGCAGAAAATCTCAATACAGAATTCTCTTAGCAAAATCTCGTCGATTCTCGTCTGTAAAATTATAAAACAAACCGTAATATTTACATTATAAACATTTCTTATGTTTTCAAAAATCTCGTATATATTCAGTCATCATAGAAAGAACATGCCATTCATATTTCCCGCAGTAACAGAAAAATCGACAATCTAACATTCGGAATGCCTCAGTATTCACTATACAAAACAAAGAAAACTCTGTATACACAGGAAGTGGGAAAACAAAAGTAAACATGATGTAAACACATGTGCTTCATTTACCATAGAACACATAAGTAAGTGATCAACTTTACACATGTACATTAATCCAAACTGTTACTATCATGTGCACTTCTTTAACTTAAAATTCAAAACTTATATCGTTGAATGAGGCACTTGACCTGCATTTAGAGAAAGGTAAAATTATATGATAAATAACTCTTAAATTTAAGATTTACACTACCCATATGATCTGAATTTATAAGGAACAAAACTTACAAAGATTTAGCTCAATTAAAAATTACAGACAAAAAAACAACACTCATTATCTCAAACAAAATTTTTATCATAAATCCATATGTACAGTGTTTTTTTGGGACAAGTTAAATGTTGAGAACTTCATATTGATTAGTTTGTTCTTTGCTGAGGCTTTGAAGCTCCATTTTCTCACTCTCTCTTATAGACTGTCTTTTTTCAACTCCTGAGTCATCAATATCTTCGTATTCATTGGACTGATCTTCTGGTCCTGCGTGCGCCTCTGCAGTAGGGTCTTGGCACTCTCTATTCACAGTAGCGACACCTGGGTGACGATTTGACGAGAGAGTTGTAACTGATAAGTTTAAAAATATTATTTATGGCAAGGCAGTGAAAAAAAAGTATAAAACATCTGTTAACATTTTTAACTGCTAAGATCAATTCATGTTTTTTGAACACGTATCACAAGTATTTTTGAACACGAATCACAAGTATGACAATCAATTTAAAACGCCATACCCATCAGAAGTCGGTAAGAAACAAAATTACATTATTTTTATTTCTACCTCTTAGATGATGAATCCTATAAAGAGAAATCGTGATCACCAGGATAAAAACTAGTCCACTAAGAACTCCAACAATAATCCAAATTTTCGGCTTTATCAGAGATGTTCTTTCTTCTGTAAAACAGTCATTATTTTCAATTAAACACAACAACTTTTGTCACATTATTTGAATCGTAGACTCTGGAAGTAAACTTTTAGATGATGAGTTTCTCATATGAAGTACCATGGGTTGTATTTAGGGAGTGTCATTCCAAAACACTCTGTTCAAGAGGCAAATAATTTATGAGTTGAAAGGTGCGTGAAGCTTACCTGAGAAGTTCATATTGGATTTTATTCTAATCATGGCAATGGGAGCAGAGAAGTCAATCAAATTTCACATCTTTATACATAGAAAGCTTTACCATCGATCTTTTACCCAGTTAGAAAAAAAATGTACCATAGCTACATCAAGGATCAAGTGAAATTTTGTCGTCAAACCTGTTTTGTTGTAATCATTAATTGGGAATAAATGTCCTTTTTATAGTGTGAATTCTAGTTTGTTTGAATAATAGCCCCAAAGACAAAGGTAGAACAATATTATTGTTTACAAATGAACAAATTTTTTAAATAAAAATTTTGAAAGGTTCTTAAAGAATAACTTCAATTTTGAACAAATATTAAAGCCAAATTTTCGGACAAATATTAAAGCGCCTTGTATATTATCCATTTAATTTTTCTAAAGTAGTCTCCCTTTTTATCTTTTTTGGTGAGCAAAAAATGATAATAAGGGTTTAAAATTAATTAGTTAAAGCAAATTCTTTATTCTTGTAAGGAACATCAGCGTTCTAAAATGTCAAACATACACATTAAGTAAAATTAGTTAAATTTCAAGTTGAAGAATGTAATTATATGAGTGCCTGCCTCATGTTCTTGTTTTGCTTTTTTAATTATTATTTTTTTTTTATCAATATTTGCAACATTTTCGTTGTATTCAGTGGAAAGAAACATTAATAAAATGATATTCAAACTTCAGGGATATATTCAGAAACTTAAGGAAAATGAAATTATAGAATAAAAGGAATAATATAGTAAGAGAGTAATATTATACAATCCATTCCTAAGGTATGATAAACATATCCTGTAATTCTTAAAATGTTTCAATTTTAGTAATCTTGTATATGTCATTTGTGTTTAAATTATATAATCTGTGGGATAAAATGAAAACTGTAAGCTTTTTATTGCATTTAAAAGGCTGATTATACTTGTTAATTTGATTCAATTCCTCATTTGTGTACGATAATTCTATCTTTGCACATAAAAGGGAATACATTGAATCTTAAATTTACCGTTAATGTAAATGGTCGTTATTTCCTCATCATCTAAATATAATACATAATTTCCAAGAAAGCTCTTATTATAGATCGGGAAAGTACTGGACACCCAATGCTGAAAGATCTTATTTCTCTGCGTGATTGTTGTAACAATGCCTGGATTGGGATATGCTCCATGCCACTGGACCGACGCTGGTTTGGGATTCGAAATGACTGGTACTTTAATCGATATAAATACTGGTACTTCTATTGTTTTGTATGTATATTTGAACGTAGCCTTGCTGTCAAGACGAGGTTTACCTGTTGAAAAGAAATGGAGACATTACCATGCATTTAATTCGAAAATAAAACATTTACTTAACAAATGTGTACTTACACAGAACATTTATTGAAAATGTTTTCTCCTTAGTCCAACACAGGTATGAGGTTCCTTGGCATCTGTACATATTTGTATCGAAACAATGAGCTTTCTCAAAAGTGTAATTAAACTGTTGTCCATCCCGCTTCCCTAATGTTCGGTTTTCTTTGCCTGTGTAGATGGTGATTGTAGGGACAGTATTTCCCTCCACAAGACAGGACAAATGGAGACGTGTGTTCTCTTGAATTACAGACAAGTTTTTTGGCAAGCCATTCATGAATACCTTTGGATCAGACAAATCTGGATCACAAAACATTGATGCTGATCATTATCCTATCACTTAATTTAAAACAAAATCAAAAAGTCAAATCTCAATGGCTAGAAATTTTTAAGACCGTTTCATAGCTAAAGTATTGTAGTGATTTCAGGTATAAGGTTTCAGAATTAAATATTTTTCACGGTTTGGCTAACTACCCTATATACTCGCCTATAGCTATATTTCGGTCACTTAAAAATAGGTTGTAATTTTTTTTAAGATTGCTTTAGAGATTATTTTAATCCGCTGATAAGTCTGGATGGTTCTTTTGGCAGATTCTGTTGTCAACATCAGATTAATTTGGTATTGTATTAACCTGTGTTTCAACCTATGATTTGAAGTATGACTTCGATATTTTATCTTTTATCAACAAACGGATCAAATATAAGATGATTAAAAGCTGTAAGCACTTGTATTTTATACAAATGGTAATCATAGATCTCTTTTCTTAATCAGTAAAGTTATTGCAGAATTCCAAGGGAAAAATTAATTTTCTAGGACTTGTTTATAAGTAGGACATAGAGATTTGGACCAAAATTAAAATCCCAAAAATCCGACTTTTAGGTGCAATCTGTATAAAATATCGCTGTTCCAGATATCAACCTTTAACTAGATCGCCCTATTTTATTTAATTAAAATGTGAAAGATACTGACCATACCCTAAAGCATTTTTCTATAATTTACTTTCTTCAATTGTATGATCTTTAAATGTTTGGTACATTACCAGATGGACACAAAATTTGAAATGTTTGATACGTGTACATACATTGAATTTCCATGTTCATCGTCAGCGATTCTGATTTGTTTTGACGACCTTTGGTCACGCATTTTATCATTGTCATTTCCTCTCTGCCAACTTGACGCTTTAATAATGTCACAGAATTATAACTTAAGGGTGTTGCATTCACTAACTGACCAGGGGATTTTATATACTTCCACTGAACACTGCATGGGGGATTACAATCAACAGCACAAGTATAGGGACCGATTGTGTCCCCATCACATAAAGACATTTTATCTCTTATTGGTGGGGAAATCATTAAGTCTCCCTTTTCTGGTCCATCTGTTAAAATACAAAAAGAGCATACGTTAAAATATGAGTTTCTTGTTAATCATTGAACTACGAGGCTGTGGACTTCATTGAACCTTAACAAAGATGATTTTGTAATTTTTTTTCATTTGTTTGAATTTCAAATGAAATATGTTTTTTTTTGCAATATATCTTTAAAAAAAAGTATTTTTTTAAAACTTCATTAATAAATGACATTGATTTTATCAAAACTCCAATAATCACAGGTGTAAAACTGCAACAGATTTCTACGTAAAACACAGACATGTGTTTCATTAATGTTCAACATATGTTTGACAATTATTAACTTTCAGAATGATGCTTACTTTGTGTTGAAACGTGTTCGCAATACAGTCTTACATGCATTTTTGATATACATGATGAAAGATCCAAATATGAGACACAAATCTACTATAGCTTTAATGAAATGTATGGAGATGACCTATATTTGATCACATCAAATAATATCTTAATGAAAAATAGGATTTCCTATATATTTGTTTCGGTAAATGATTTATTTATTTAAATTCAGATTGACCATGAACTGGTACTTACACAAAGGATTAACCTGCACCTGGTCACTTCGATCAGACTCAAGTACTTGACACGAGAATCTGTTGTACTTTAAAGCCTTTGTGACGTTAAACCTGTATGTCTTATTCGTTGCTTTTTTCAGTATTGTTTCGTTGACATACCATGTGTACAACGAAGGAAAATCTTCTGTGTAACAATCAAAGAAGGAATTTTGTCTATTTGAGCAAGTCAAAGTGGAGTAGGTATATGTCTTTGGTTCCAGGTCACCAACAATAAAAGGTTTGGATGGTTTTTCTGCATCAAATTAAAAAAAAATGAACTGTTTATTTCTTGAATCTATAATAAACCGATTATCTTTTCATCACTCTTGGTATAAGACTAGATCCCTTTGTCTAAATAGGATGCTGCATAACTTTTCTTAATTTTCTTTACACTGAAACTTCTGTGTGCTGATCAGGCAAAAGTTTTACAGTTGATACCCAAATTTAATACATATAAATAGCTTTTGCTTGGATTTGTTAGAATTAAAAATGAGAGAAGTGACGCATTTTTAACAAGATGAAAAAATTCAATTAAAAGATAAAAAGAAAATCATTTCATTGCTACTCAAGTGCTAAGCTTAAATTCTGTTGTTTCAATAAATGTTGACTGCAGTGTGTTACTTTCATCATATCTTGTTTTCCTGAACAAATATTTGGTGGTTGTTAAACAAAATACTTAAACATGTGCCTCTACTTCAGTCTATTTCGAGCTAATAAACTCGATAGGGAATTGTCTTAAAGTATGACACAAGTTAAGAAAATTTGGACAATTAATGTAAGTATGAAAGTAATTTTTCGTTTCAACAAAATGTTTTGAGAGCAAAGAAATGATATCAAACAAACCCTAAAATGTCCAAGTATTTCATATTCGTGTTGAAACCTTTCAATTAAAGTGAGTTTATTTAATTATAGATATAAGAAAGTCTCTCACCTATAACTTTAAGAATTGCCTCTTTGAGCATGATACCTTCACTATTCTCAGAAATACACTGGTAAACTCCAGAGTCAACCTTCTGTACATTGACCACACTCAACACTTTATTGTTTTCACTTAAGGTATATTTTTCTGGAACAAAATTGTAAGATCAAGAAAAGGATACTAGAAATACTTTATTAACCATTGAATGGTGTTTTTATAGCTATATTTAACTAAAGTATAATCTTTCAATGGTAAACGCACCTTATGTTTCAATAGTATTGCAACCAACAGGCATACTATCTTGTTAAAAGTATTAATTGAACTAGAGGAACAATGAGGTTAGCTTCTCCAATTACATCCCTTCCTTAATTAATTTTTCATTGCATGGGTAACTGTTGTAATAGCAATATAGTTGCTGTTTCATTTACGGAAGTCGCATATATATTACATTTCCAGGGAACAAAATGTTACGAGGAATAAAATATAAGCACATGCACATGTTTGGTGATTACCTAATATTCTTATCATTACATACCTCCATATACATGTATTTGTAGCTCTTCCCCGTCTTTCATCCACTTTGGAGAAGATGGAGGTTGTTCTCCTTGTAAAGATACAACTTCGCAATAAAATTTGGCATTCTGCCCAACTAATGCCAAAGTATCTTTCATCTGGGGGTTACCTGAGCGTAAATCAAGAACTGGGAGTGCTACAAGACATTCCACATACAAAAAGATTACATCAACCATTAATGTGCATTAAACGGTCAATTGAATGTCATCTGAGTAGCCGGGTTTTCTTTCACCATGCAGACTAGTCATTCATTTAACCGTCAATATTTAAGGCATTTTAGAGCAATTTTTATTTGCCTTTAGATGTAAAAAAAGTACAAAGACTCCACAAATAATATATGTCAACTTACAAGTGACATTTAAATATACAGGATTGAGAAAAGTCTTATTATTCCATATTCCTTTACAAGTATAATTTCCTTCATCTTCTGTAATAGCATCCTTTATCCTTAGAATCCTGTTGTAGTCGGTCAGATCAAATTTTGAAGAATTTGTATTAATCAATTCCATTTTAGGAGTGATCCATTCAATTTTTGCTGTTGGACTGTCAAATATAGTAAGAAGAATTCTGTAAAACTCAAGTCAGAGAGAACATTTGTTTTCACATAATTGTGAAAAAAATGAGTGTACTCACTATCCAGAAAACATGCATTGAAGTATACCCTCCCCTCCATACTGAACTGTGTCATTGGATGTGATGAGAACTCGAGGAAAATGATCCAATTCTGAGTATTTCTCAGCATCTTAAATACACATCCATATTAAAAAAGTAATAGATTCCAACAATCTTCTATTTTCATCGAAATAGAATAACGAAAAGATCTCTTGCATAAATTTTGACTTGGAAAATGATTTATAATTTTTGAATTCTCTTTTTTTAAAGAACATTAAGATAAACGTATGTTGTTCGGCGTCAGAACAGAGATGTTTAACGGCACAATAACGGCAGAAGTTCGTTTCTTAAATTCTACCGAAAAGGGTAGAAAATTGTATGCTGACAGGTAAAAATTGTATTAACAAATTAAAGCCTTACATTTTTTGAGCATCAATGAAAATTTGGCGATGTTCCAATTGCCTGCATATTTATTGTAATATAACAGACCTATGTGGTTTAGAATTTCTCTTGTTTATTTAAAATAAGTGATAATAACTTCACATAAAAAAGAGAAAAAAAAGTTATTGACATTGAGGAAAGTGCAGTTCTTTCTTACACAGTTGAAGTTTATTGTAAAAAAAAATGCCTCTGTACTGAATTTAGCTAACCAAGTATATTAAGACGAATTGGACTACCAAGGACCAACTTATTGAGCTGTTCTTGCCAAACTCCACATCTGTAGTCTAGCCCAGTCCAGTCACTGGTGTTGGTCCAAGAAAAATACAGAAAGCCTAAAAATGAAGCAAAATAATGTGCACATTGAGAATGGGTAGAATGTAACACTAATGTCTATTTTGTTATCTGTGTCATTTATATCTGATCGTTATTGTAATTCAAAATCGACATAAATATACACTTGCCATTGTCATCATTGCCAACTCTTTCGGATAATCTCACATTTTGTGTCCCTTCGCCAATGTTCCATTCTATTTTGCATTGTGAATCTGGTCTACAATGTGGCTTGCCTCGACAAGGTATTTTACAGAGCTCGAATTGTCTACATTGCACCTCGGCAGTGTCATCGGAGGTAAAAATTCCAATATCTTCAAGAAAAAGGGATTTAAAGCGACAGTACGGCTGCAAAATGTGTGCTTTTTCATCCAAATGTACCCAATATGTCATTAAGAAATAAGGTATAAAGTTAATGTAAGCAGTTTGAGAAACAGAAATATTCTCTACTCAATCAAAATTAACGTAATTAGAATCTGCCGGAAAATCAAGGGTCGTACGAACTGGAGCAATCTTAGATCTGTTTATTTGCACCACGTGAATTCTAAAACGGCACGTGCCTACACTGTAGCGTTTACAGTTATAATGAATATTAGGTGAAAGCAATTTTCAAAAACACAAATTATCATAACTTCCTGATAAAATAATCTAAAATAATAATCGTAAAGATTTTAGTCTGCATTCAGGCGAATTAAAAAAATTAAAAGTACAAATGTTGACGTTTTGTGTATTGGGGTCCGAGAAAGGAAAAACCAACTAATCTTACGTTATTGTGGCAAATGTCAAACAAAATATTTTTCTGCACAGTTAAAAAAAATTAGCATTTCAAATGGCAACAATGTTTATAAGTCAAAGATGTATTCTTTATGTTGAGTTTACACTATTTTTTTTCTTTGAAAGCGACGGAAAAATGAGAAATGATAAGTATCAACAAACCTGTCGAATAGAACCTTCGAGAGCCCTGCGTAAGTGTCGCCGAGTTCCCGTTTCTTCCTTATCCAGCGATTATCTTAATCCCCAAACTAAACTTTAGTCAGGAAAGTTGTTTTTTCAAGTTCTATTTTCAGTTTCTTTTTACTCGAGTTTGTCAATGTAGCAGGCCTACCGGGATTCCTTCTCTAACCATGCTGTTTTGTTTATGAAAACTTCGCATGCGTGCATAGCATGGAATGTGGAACTCCGAACACGTTGCGATGTATATATTTACGTCCCATAAATAACTATTAATTTTAATGAAATAATCCAAATTATTTAATTGTAAAAGTTGTAATTTTCTGAAAGTTTATACATTTATGAGTACTAAAATAATTCCAAATCTTGTCGGAAAATTTAATCTAGTCAGATTTTTGATGAGATGCTCCGTACTGTCACTTTAACATCATAAAAATTAACCCTGTCTGAGATTATTTATTAATTTGTATCATAAATAAAGGATATTTCCATATATGATTTATTTCATAGTTTCATAATTTAAATTGATAAGTTCATTCGGAAAAAATGAATTGATAATTTTTTTTCACATACATCTGTGTCACCAAGCCCGCTATATTTATTTATTTCATGAATATAGGGAAGATCAGCAAAACAATCATGTCTCCATTAGAGGAAGCGTTCGTTTATTTTTTATATCAGAGGAAATAATCGTGTCACCAAAAAAGTGTAAATAAGATTTTATGTAATGTGCTGGCAGAAGAAATCGGCAAGAAGGCAAAGCTCATAAACCCCGCCATCTCGACCAAAGTAACAAATTAAACTCTCTGGTTCAAATGTAAAATTTAAAATATCGAAACAAGATTCATATTCAAATTTCAATTCACTCTTACCCCTCATTACACTATTCATGCATACGTTATAAGGAAATCTCAATTTCATAAAAATGAATTGAAAAAAAAATGTTATTTCTTCCAGGTGGACAAAAATACACGTGCAAATACTGGGAAATCTGTGCTTTAATATGAAGCTAAGATTTTTCGAAAATTTTTAAAAATGAAACTGATGCAAAGACATTTTTTAAGATGCGTTTTTGCAGTTTTATTCTCAAAGTGAATATAAAGTTTTTCACATGTAAAAAAGGAAATGACAATCACTGAAAAATATAAAATTGTATGAAATGTCTTCATATATCTAAGAATAACCTTATTATCTCTTACTTAAACATATATGATATTTTAAAGCAACTGATTATAATTTCCATTTTACCTCTTCATATAAATTATTTGTAATAGCTTATTTATAAATGTAAGTCAAAATTTTTACATCACTTCTTTTCAACTGATCAGAATGATTGCTTACCAGCTTTTTTAACCTCAAAGGTCTTGGAAATAGAGGTCCCAGCTTCATTTGAAGCAAAACATTGATAGGTTCCGTAATCAGAGTTCCTTATTTTGTTAAAGCTCAATGTCCCTGTAGAAGTATTTACCGATACAAACTCACTTGGCTGAACAGTGACATTATCTTTTCTCCATTCATATCTACGAAATAGTGAATTGCATACCAAAAAGAGTATAATTACTTAAGGATGGGTCTTATCATACGTAAATGATCATCATTTCATTTTTTTTTTAGTATTGCTATTGTGGCAGATGCATATTTTATTATTTTTCTTTGCATGCATGTATATATTATGTACATGTATGATATGTGTCATATATTATATTTATTTTGATTTGAAATGTACATATTGAATAATATAATTATTCAGTTTAAAGCCTTTTGTGTGCATTCACCCATGGTCTGTCAATAGGTGTATATAGGTAGAAATGGCCTTAAGTCATTAATTATATCCAGGCCTTATGTTGGATGTTTCTTTTAATTTCATTCGTTTTTTACTTTGTATTTTACTTGGGGATTGGCTCACGTTTTTCCCTCCAGAAGGTTATTGTTTTTCTGGACATTCTTTGTCCAGAGGTTGTTCAGTTAAGATGTGTATATTTAGTTGTCTGACATATTGACAATGACCTTTTGATAGAGACCAACTTTTCTTCTCTTTCTGGTAAGTTAATAATTTATTATTTTTTTGTTTTGCCGTATGTTTATTTAGTCAGTTTTCTGACTACACTCCTTGGTCTACGACTTTGCTGATACATGTGTGATTGATTTATTTTATTTATCCCTGTACATTATTTGTTGAAATCTTTTTACATGCTTGTTACCATCAATCTATATCAACCATGGAGAAGGAAAAAGCATCGTCCGCAGAGTCTCTAAAACCTATAATATCAGGTGAAGAGATTGATCAACTGGTGAAAATGATTTCAGTCATAGGAGTTAAACCGAAGTGTGACACACCACAAGATCTACTCAAATGGATGTCAGAAATGGTAGGTAAAGAGGGTAAGGAGGAACATGTTCCTGAAACATTTTCAGTTTAGAAAGAACCCCCACACCTACATCAAAACAGACGATGGAGTACCCTGTGACCTTCAAGCAACCGTTGCGTATTTCCACACTTTCTGGAGGCGGAAAAGAAGAAACATCGTATGAGCTCTGGCGATATGAGGTAACATGTCTGTTGAAGGAAGGCCACTCTAAAGAATCTATACTGATGGCTATCAGACGATCATTGAAGGAAGAGCCTGCCAATGTCTTGATGAGGCTAAGAACCATTATCAAAGTTGAGGATATTATTGTGAAGTTTGATAGCATTTATGGAAGTGTGCTGGAAACAGAGGACATACTTGCAGAGTTCTACAGTGCAGGGCAAAAGGACACAGAGGACTGTGCTTCCTGGAGTGTGAGACTGGAAGATCTCATGACTAGAGCTATTCAGAAAGGAAAGGTGTCCCCACTTGGAGCAAATGAGATGCTGAGGACCATGTTTCATAAAGAACTACGGCCTGATCTCAGAGATATCACAAGACATCTCTTCCAGACTATTCATGATTTTGATAAGCTGCGAGTTGCTATACGGAAGATACAGACAGAGCATGTGCCAGTAGGGAAACCAAAACAAGCTATTGTGAAGGCTGCAACAAGTGATGAACGATTTGATCAGCTACAGGCTCAGCTGAACCAACTTTCAACACAGATGGCACAGATGAGGCAGCCATATCCTCAATATCAACAGCCTAGATTTAGACAGCCATTTCACAGAGGACGAAGAGATCCTAGAGGATATAAGTCACAATCAGCAAGAATGCCTTATTCCCAGAGAGTGTCAACAGATGAGGTACAGGCTACATCCTCACCTAGAGTGCAACAAAGTATCGTGATATGCTATCGTTGCCATCAAGAGGGGCATATTGCTGCTTGATGTAGAGTCCGTCTCGATCATCAGCGATCAATCCGTTTAAACTTCAACAGGCCAAATCCTTGGGCCAAGGGTCTGGCCATGCCAAATTCAGGTCCAACTCAAAAGAATTAGTAGGCGAGGCAAATGAAGTGACTGTAGCAATCAATGATGTTACATGTGCAGCATTACTGGATACAGGTGCAACAGTTTCCACAATCAACACAGACTTTTATCATAGACACTTATCTCATACTGAGATGCATCCAGTTGAGGAAGTTTAATATATTGAGTGTGCCGATGGAGAACAGGTGCCTTATTTTGGGTATATGTGTCTCACCTTAACTGCTTATGGAACACCACTTGATGAATTACAGAACTGCCTATTCCTCATAGTACTGGACAGCACATATAATTCTCGGGTACCAGTACTCATCGGAACTAACATCATTAACCGATTGATGGAAGATGTACGAGAAGAATTTGGTTCAAGATATTTACAATATGCTGATCTTCATACATCATGGTACTTGGCATTCAGATGCATGAACTTGAGAACAAGAGAACTACAGAGGAATGGAAACAAGCTTAGCATTATCAAGTCAGCTGAACCTCAAAGGATTACTATACCTCCTAATGGATGTGTTGTGGTCCAAGGATATTTGGATAGAATGTTGCCCTACCAGCAAGTCCTTGCCATGCTACAAGCAACAAAACGCTCCAATATCCCGCCTGATTTAGACATCACACCATCATTACATTTCTACAACTTTGAGGATAGCCATGATGTTCCATTTGAGATAAGCAACGTCACTACAAGAACAGTTTCTATTGGACCTAGAGCCATTCTTTGTGAGCTGCAACCAATCACCATTTTGAATACAGAGATGCCCAAGTCATCATTTATGTCTGATATGGACAGCTTATTTGAGAATATTAAGATCTCACAGGATATCTCATCAGAGGAGCAGATGAGATGTAGAGATCTGATTTCGGAATATGCCGACATTTTCTCAAAGAGTTCTACAGACATTGGAACGACGGACAAGGTCAAGCATAGAATAGACCTACATGATCCGACACCTTTCAAACAGAAATAGAGAAAAAATCCTCCTGCTGCCATTGAGGAAGTAAGGACACATATACAGGAACTTCTAGCAAGCGGTGTTATACGTCCGTCCCATTCACCATTTTCATCTAAAGTGGTCCTTGTTAGGAAGGATGATGGAACGTTACGCCTTTGTATAGATTACAGACAGCTAAATTCAAGAACTATCAAAGATAATTATGCCCTACCACGTATAGATGAGATATAAGGTTCATTATCAGGGAACAGATTCTTTACAGTACTCGACATGAAGTCCGGGTATCACCAGATTGAAATTGAGGAGGCACACAAAGAGAGGACTGCATTTACTGTGGGACTTTTGGGATTTTATGAGTTCAACAAGATGAGCTTTGGACTAGCCAATGTGCCTGCCACGTACCAGCGTTTGCAAGAACGGTGCCTAGGTGACCTGCACTTAGAGATCTGTTTTATTCACTTGGATGACCTGATAATCTTCTCTAAGACTTTTGAGGAACATCTTCACAGACTAAGACACGTTTTCGACCGAATTAGACAATTTCATCTCAAATTTTCACCTAAGAAATGTTCATTTTTAATGAATAAAGTCAAATATATAGGACATATCGTATCTGAAGGAGTGCAAGCAGACCCGGATAAGATCGACAAAGTTAAAAACTGGCCTACCCCGTCAAACCCAGAGGAAGTAAGATCATTTCTAGGATTTGTCGGTTATTATAGAAAATTTATACAGAACTTTGCCAAAATTGCACGTCCAGTTATAGACATTATGGCTACTGTAAAGAAGGCTAGGAATAAAAAAGAACAGTCTCTAAAGTGGAAGTTGGATGAGCAACAAGCAGAAGCTTTCCAGATATTAAAGGACAAACTCACTATGCCACCTACACTTGCATTTCCTGATTTAACCAAGCCCTCTGAGCTACACACAGATACCTGTGGAACAGGACTCGGAGCTGTTTTATACCAGGAGCAAGATGGACACAACAGAGTTATCGCCTATGCCAGCAGAGGATTGTCCAACATGAAAGAAATTATCCCACACATAAGTTGGAGATTTTAGCTCTGAAATGGGCGATAACAGAAAAATTTCAGATTACCTTATGGGTCAGACATTCTCTGTATATACGGATAACAATCCATTGATTGTTTTGACTTCTGCCAAGCTTGACGCAACGAGACATAGGTGGATCGCTGCCCTTTCCGCATACCAGTTCACCATTACGTACAAACCTGGCAGGACAAATGCAGATGCTGATGCCCTTTCTAGACTTCCAGAGACTCTCAGTACTGAGTCAGTTAGAGCCATATGTAATCTGGAAGAAGGACATCCTCTCATTGAAACTTTACCGGTACATCTCGCAGTTAGCCAAGATATAAAGTCATCAATCCATAATTCCGATAAATTCCAGAGGATAGATCTCCATGATATACAAAATAAAGATTCCTTGATATCTATTTGGAAGGATTATGTCAGGAATGGTAAAAGACCTAAGAGATATGCCATTACAGGAGAGCTGGATAAAGCCATGTATCAGAATTTCAAAAAGTTCAGGATTATGGATGAGTTATTAGTCCGAGTTACATGCACAGATGATGACACTGAACATTGCCAAGTGGTTGTTTCTAAACAGTTTGTATCTACCATCCTTAATTTCCTCCATAACCAGATGGGACATCTTGGCAGGGAGAGAACAACATCACTAGTCATGGATAGGTTCTATTGGCCAAGGATGCGGAGAGATATTGCAACCTGGATAGAGGAGTGTGACAGGTGTCTGAAATTTAAAACTCCAGATAGCCAGCGTGCATCGATGGTCAATATTACAACTTGTCAACCTATGGAACTTGTGTGTATTGATTATTTGACTCTGGAACCTTCAAAAGGTGGAATTCAAAACATCCCTGTAATAACAGACCATTTCACCAAATTCGCCATTGCTGTTCCTACAAGAAATCAGACTGCTAAGACTACAGCCGATGCTTTATTTAATAACTTCATCATACCTTTTGGACTTCCAAACAAAATTCATTCAGATGAAGAAGCCAACTTTTTCAAGTAAATTAATCCAGGAACTATGTCAGCTTACAGGTATATCCAAATCCAGAACAACACCATATCATCCGATGGGAAATGGTGTAACTGAGCGCTTCAACATAACTTTGATTTCTATGCTAGGAACACTGCAGCCTGATCAGAAATCAAACTGGAAAGCACATATCGGACCACTTGTTCATGCATACTATTCTACCAAACATGAGACGACAGGCTACTCACCCTTTTACATGATGTTTGGTAGGGAACCAAACTTATCTGCAGATTTAGTCTTTTGATTTGATTGGATAGTGGAGAGAAAACTAAATATTCTTCAGCATATATAGAAAAGCTTAGACAAAGACTTACCAAAGCTTATGATTCAGCAAACACTACTATATGATACAGTCAGGCTCGGCAGAAAGCTAACTATGATTTAAAGACAAAAGGTGCTACTTTGGAGATAGGTGATACGGTGCTGGTGAAAGTGGTTGCCTTCGAAGGAAAGCATAAGATTGCAGACCGCTGGGAGGATTTCCCATATATTGTCCTAGAGCAAACAAATAACAACATTCCAGTGTTCAAAGTGAAGAGAGAAGATGGTGAAGGAAGGTGTAGGACATTACATCGCAATTTACTTCTACCAATAGGTTCTAGGATCCCCTCTTCACCAACAACACCAAAACCAAGGAATAAGATCGGAGATAGGAGAAAAGAGATCGTCCAGACAAAACCACCTATCATAGAGGATGAGAATGAGCCTGACAATAGTGATGAAGAAATCTTAATTCATGTAGTAGGTACCGGTACCAGAACTCGGAACAAGTCAAAGGAGGACGCTCCTATTCCCATCAGTGTACCTGATGATGATGTTCCCGAGTCCAACAATGTTGAGACAGTCCTAGATGAACTTGATCCAGACGATCCAGTTACTGAGAATGAGCAAGATGAGACTGTTGAGTATATCTCCGAACCCTCACCCCTAAGTACGCCACAACCAACACCACGTATATCAACGAGGAGAAAAGTTAAGCCAACCTGGACGAAAGATTATTTTATGTCCCTTCAACATCATCCAGAATGGAAGCAAAAGGTAGTTTACCTGGAGAAGATAGTTGAAGATGGAACATTCCAGAAGCTAAATAAGGAGGCACCCAGAGCCCTCATTAGCATTATTATAGATAATTAAATTATTATAGATAATTAAATGCACATGTGGAATAATATAATTATTCAATATGTGCATTTCAAATCAAAATAAATATAATATATGACACATATCATACATGTACATAATACATGTATATACATGTATGCAAAGAAAAATAATATTTCTCCTTCTGGTAAGTTAATAATTTATTACTAATATTAATATGATTCGTATATTTCAATTAAATGTCCAATCTGTAATTTTGCATATTTAATCTATTTCCTAGCACTTTTCCTGAGTAAATGAGATCAGTGAGAATGATATTTTAAAGAATGATGTAAATATATATTTTAAAGGTAATATATTTTTATGATCTGGTGTGTGATATTGTGTTAATTAATCTACAGATCACTCTGAGACTGTTTGGCATTGTACATATGGGTTTCCTCATTCGATTTTCTCATTTATCTGGCAATAAAGTCTTGTCAAAAGAACCCTCAACAGGCTGTTATTCTTCAATTACCCAAAACCTGTTACACTATGTTCCTCAAATTATTGCAACTCTAAATACAAGTGTGTATGAAACATATGAATGAAAAAAGAAGTAATCAGAATTTTTTCATTATTGATTTTTTTTTTGGTCAAGGTAACCATATTTTTTTTCTAGCCATAAGATAGATAAGTGGTCTTTAAAAAAAGGTCTCTTTTCAAAATAAACAATTTGTTGTCATGTCTTTATAATTTCTTTAATAATAAAAAAAAAATGTCACCAAATTGAGAATATAATGTGAAATAAAAAGTAGTTTTAATCCCCTATGATTATTCTCGTTGTTTACTCGTCTGAACATACTGGGCCTACTTATGTCAAACATTGCACGGTGTGTTACTGGTTAAATGGGATTAATATTTGTATTCATTAAATACCATACTCCTTCTAAGAGAGTTCATAACAAAAGCGATTAAAGCCTTATTTTTTTTTAGGAATCTTCTTCTTGTAAATCACAGGACCATGAATAATTAAATTTATCTATGTAAACCATTCTCACATAGAGTAGATGGAAGTTTTGTTACATTTTAGTCCAGGAATGTGAGTTGGATCCATTAAACCTATACTGGATTCCTATATGTCGGAAAAAATCCTTACAAACATTGTTACATTGCCTGGTCCGGCAAGTGCTCTACCAGGACCCTATCTTTACTCCACATGAAGATATTAACTACTGATAAGGAGAAATTTTAAACCTACTTGTTAGATCATATTCTAGAAATGTAATCTTAAATAAAATAATAATAATAATAATAATAATAATAGTAATAATAAAACTAATATTCTCGATCCTCACCTTTTTTTATGTAAATTCTCATAAACTGCAGAGAAATTTTAGAAAATTTAAAACTTGTTTTTTTCCAAAAAGTACTAACATCAAAACATATTACCTTTCAACAATTTATACAACCGTTCCTAACGATAATTTAAAATCCAGGCTTTTTGATACCATACCTAACTGCTTCTTCAATAAAAAATTGAACTTGAAAATTTTCATATCTTGTGATTAGTCATCAACAAATTTATTTTGTTAAAGCTCAGTCTGATTATACACATAAGTATTCTGAAGTTGATATTTAAAGGATGCTGAAGTTCCTCATGTACAACATCTGTGTATTTTTTGGAGACCAGATTTTCCAACAAACTGTTGGAATTCCATTGGCACTGATTGTGCTCCTTTTTTATTCCTGTTTTTATATTCCAAGGGAGAAGAATGTATACTGAAACTTCTACATAAGAAAAAGAAAAGCACTTGCTGTGGCCTTCAACATCCGGTTTTATAGACGACGTTTTATTAATTAAAGAAAGGTACTTCCTTTCATATGTCGACTTAATATATCCCAGTGAATTTGAAATAAAAGGCACTACAAAGTCTTCCAAACCTGTTTCATATTTAGATGCTTTTCTGATTATAGACGATAAGGACAAACTATATATAACAATTAAACTATTTATGGTGTTAGCATCTTCCAACTTATTCGACATTCAGGAGCATGCTCTTGGTACGATCATTTTTTAACTGAGCCAGGCTACTGCCAGATAAATTAATGTTACAGGGATTTCAACAAGCTCGTTTATAATCAGCATTTATTAGATTCTATGGTCATTATTATGACCTTCTTAGCAAATATAACCTATCATTGTGTCATATTTTTAATGACGTATTTCATACTTATTATCAGCCCTTTGTTTTATGCTACTTTGGCTACGAAATCTTCTGACCAACTGATCAATACACAGGGCCCACAGCTGGCTCGAACGGTATCGATTTTATCTTTTAACTTTATAGATCAGTAAACACCGATTAGTAAGCCATCCATGTACATTTCTTGAGCAGTGACTTTTCCATCAATGAAGCATACAACAATATACATATCAATAATACAATATTTAACGTAATTAATTCTCCTTAATACGATTATTTGTATAATATAAACAATAAAATGTCTTTCTTTCTTTTTGTTGTTTGCACGGGAATTAACGTTGAAGCTATGACAGAAAAACAATTACATAACCCGCGGGTTCTTTTTTCCTGCAAAAGCTGCAACATTAACACCCATACAAATAACCGAAGAAAATATTTCACAGTTTGCTTTAAAATCAAAGAAAAGGGTACGGTTTTTGCTTTATTGTGCACTAAAATTTAATGTTTTCAAAATGTTTGGAAAATGGCTTAAAAATTATTTGAGGATTGACTGTGATAAATAAGGAAAGAATATGGCATGAAGGGGTACCATTCTGGAAATATGACATCATTAATTTGATGCATTTCTCTTTTTTAAGCAGAAAAGCCCCAGAGGGTTATTGTCCTCAAGAAAATAGTGTCCACAGCCGTCGCCCACTTTAATTTTCGGATATGTTTTGTAAAATTCTTTGAAAAATCACATATCTCAAAATCTTATTTGGCGATGCCTGTGGACAATATTATCTTAAAGAAAATTCCATTGAAAATTGGTGTCTTCTGCAATTTTTTAAGAAAATACGGGAAAATGCACAAGTTTATGACGTCACAATTAGCATTTAGTTAGAAGTTCATCTGAAATAAATGATTTGTATAATTTTTCTGCATGGAATGTCAATGATTCAGAAAGCATGACTTTTAATTTTTTTTGCATCACTCATTTTTAAGAAAAACACAAGGTAAGATTTGTTTTGAAACCGTACCTTGTTCCTACGAAAATAAATACACAAATTTAAAGAAAAAAGAAAATAATTTGAATTATATAATTCAGGTATGTCATATGTATCCTTTTTGTTATGTTGAAATGTAATTGACATGACCCCGTCTTGGAAAATCATTTGAAATATAAAGAATATTATAAAGTTTGCATCTGTAAGCTTTTACTTACTGAATCCGTGCATGTTTTGCCTGGCATTCAATCTTAGCGTTAGTTAAAACTGTAGATACAGGAAAATAATACTCATTCTTAAATACACTTGTTATCTTTGGTGGGATTTCATCATCTACAACTGAATTTTGATTTAAAGTATTAATGGTTCTTATCTATGCTGTCTAATAGTAGTTTACTTCAGACAAAGTATATACTTCATCGTAAAAATACAAACTGAACTTAATTCCAACTCTAATTACCTTGACATAGTATGTTGTACACGGCTGATGACAGGTAAAAGGCTAAACTGAATGTCCAAACCATCACTCTTTGTATTTATTTTTTTAAATAGTTATAACTATTTGTCACTTGGTCTTGAAGGGTGTTGATGTCCCTTTTTGACTGTGCTTCATCCGCTAATTAAGTTGCTATTGTTCCCTCTTTTAAAGAAAAGTCGCTTATCATATCAGTGTGTAAGAAACTCAGATCTTATACACTACTTTCCGGGTATTCATTTTTTGGGCATTGTTTATGTGCTCTATTCTGTATTCTACATGCATATCTATAAGAAGGTCACAGGTATTTGAAATATAGAGATACGGAACGGTATTCAAGCTCAAAAGTCAATTGAAACAACACAGATCGAGAGCAGAGCAAACATGGACCTCTTAAAAACATCACAGTTAGGATCAAGTACAATTGAGGAGCAAGGAACCACTGTCAAACGGTCACACCCGTCTTTTGCTCATTGTCATAGTCAGGCAAACGGAAAAATCTGTAGGCAATTCAATGTTTAAACAATGGCCTAACAATAAGTTTGAAAAACATCAGTCAGCATTCGAATTAATGATAAATGCCATTTGCCGACAAAGTCATTGTATCGACTATAGAACTTGGGAAATTATGACTTTAAATGAGACTGTTGATATCCTTGATTCATCAACTTGTTTGTCAATAGCTTGTCTCGTTTTAGATATATTTCATGCGTGGAGCATCCTCTTGTGTATCGAATCAACTGGGAGATATAAACCCCATATGCAGGTGTCATATATTTAAGTCTGTAATGGCACTCATAATCAACAATGGTTAATACATATACTTTAGCACATTCTCTCTGTCAAATCTTCTATAAAAAGAATTTAATTGTATTCTGGAACATGACAAATGTTTTAGGAATGTTTTCTTCCTCATTGACCTTTTATTTGTTTCCGCTATTTTTTTCCTGATGAGATATGCCGTGCATGGCATAGATGTAGAAAAATATTTCCAAATAGAAAATGAAGCTGTAATTAACTTTATTTCGCAGAGCTGTTTAGGCTTACTATGTAGAAATCAGCGGAATATAAACATGCACAAATAGATACCTTCTTAACGGAATTTATTTTTGTGAAGCTTTCGCATTATTACAGGACTTTAATATCAATTGGAAAAATAGTATATCACACTCTGTATTGAATCTAATTTGGTCATCTTATTTGAAAGTCACGTGATAAATGTATATAATGTGTTCTGCATGGAGGTCATCAATAAATTTCAATATCGCAATTTAAGAGCTTATCCTAGTTGAAATTAAAATTTTATGTGATAAATTATTTCTACATATCTCGTAGTTTCTGGAACATGCTGCTGCTTTAAAAAGAATTCGCATTTTATAAGTTTAAATTTCAAGTAATTGGGCTCAAATTGACACATGTGTGATCTTTCAAAGTGTTTTATGTATTTATTAACACTCTCGATTATTTGTATTTATTAACGCTCTCGATTTCGGGAAAGCAGCAGCGCTTTTCAAGTTAAGGAATATATCCGTTATTTATATTCAAAAATGGTCTAGATCTATTAAGTGTATGCCCTTGAGAAAAGGCGATTTAATGAGGCACCTCGATGTTGAACATGCCAGCCATGTTCACAAAACAGCGTAAATTAATTCAGTACATTCTCCTTATAATTATTGAATAATGACACTAAACAGACACTAAATGACACTAAGCATTTCTTTTTGGCATTAATAGCCTATCTAATATCTGTAAATGATATTCTGTTTAATAATAAAACGCATTTTTACGTGAAAAAAAAACTCTATCCGCCTCTCAATGCACATAAAATGCATCATTTTTTCATGCTGACTACATGTCAACAAGTGCATTGCGATCCGTACCTTGTTGTGTGGAATTTTACTAACCACAAAAATGAATGCAGTGATAAGATTTATGTAGTTCATTACTTGTATGTAATTTAAAATCACATTTTTTTTTCATTTTCTGGTATTTAGAGAAATTGCAACTTTTGCATGATGGCACAGTAAACATTTTCGTATAAATTAGGCCCTTCCGTTATTTCTCAATCATGACAATGAGCACACGGTGACTGGGACCCGTCGGCAGGTGATGTTCACTCCTCCATGGCACCTGATCCCACCTCTGATGTTTTGGAGATCCGTGTTTGCTCTAAAATTTGTATCGTTTAATGGACTTTTGAGCTTGAATACTGTTCGTTATCTCCATACATTTCATTACAATGTTTTAGGAGACAGTTACAATATGCCCTAAAAATGACAATCCGGAAAAACCAGTATGGCAAGAACATCAATATTACATTCATGGATAAGAAACCTTAGTTTCGCAATTTTTTGAGAAGAGAGTTAGGAAGATTTTTTAAAATTAATTAATACTGCCAATAAATTATTTTCAAGTTTATATAATAAATAAAAGTTCTCAATAATGCAACACTTCAAAGAATCAGATGTTCATCACTGACGTGTATCCGATGGATACCTCAGAACTGAAATGAGTTTTTCCAGACGATTTGGTTGTTGAATGAAGCAAAACTTTACTGGATGGTAAAATGAAGAAGCGAAATGTGCGATCCTGATCAATAGAAAAGTCATACTTTAATCTAGAAAAATATCTGTATTCACAAAAGGTGACAATATGGGAAGCATTAATTAGTCGAGGAGTCAATGGATGGTTCCTTGTTGAACTCAGAGCGTTACCTCCGAGCTTGCGAAAAAAATTCTTGCAGTATAAGGTCATAATGATATACCTTATAAATGATTCTTATCTTACCTGGAATAAAAAATCACATTCTGGTTACTCACAACAGGCATGCATTTCATAAGTCATTGGAAGCAATTTTTTCTTTCAAATATTAACAAATATATTACATACAACACAACTAATTGCTCTATTGGTACGAAATGTTATTTATGTCAAACCTTCTGGTGTATATATTATGGTACTTCTCTCGTATACTTGACGTAACATAATAAACAAGTGGGTTCTCTATATTTAGGAATTAAAATTTTCCTTATTATTATTCGTCTTCTGACTATCTTCTAAAATATGTTGAAATATATAAACCTTTTAATTATGTTTACAATTAAAAACATCTAACTGTTTACGTTAGGTCGCGATATTTTAGATCTTTTCAAAGACAAAAAAGAAATTTTGTTATAAGGACCATCTGCTTTTTTATGTTCTCTGAAAATGTTATTAAATATGTTCTGTACAATTTTCATGGAATAAAATAAAAGTACAAAAAGTATCATTCTTGTCGCACGGAAAACATTCTATTGAAATCTCATCAAATACGTATTTAATACACCATTTCGTGAATACTGCTGAGAACTGTGAAAAAAATGAACTTATAACACTTGCCACTACTAGATGTACTAAATACAATTCTCCTATCCAAATAATTTACTTGCGTCAGAATTTGAATTGAATGGCTAGACATAAATTTAAATTTCAGAGGATCAGCTTCTAACATCAAAAGTACACAGCCCTTTTCACATTTCATAGTTTTAATCGAAGTCCTTTTGTTCCAATACACTGAGTTTTTTCACTCATTAAATGAAGATGTTCATCTTAAAATTTTTCTTTATATACTCTTGTTGGTCGGTGTGCTGTTTGTGTATGATAAGCTGTCCATTAACCCTAGCACAGAATAACATTTTGACTGCTCTGGTGCCTTTTGAATGATTAAAGGTTGCCTTTACGTTACAATTATCTTCATTAATAATGACCATTATATCGCTTAGTTTATCTGAATTTAGTTTGCAATGTTTGCAAGGAGAATATTTTTTTAAAAAAATTAAATACGTTTACACTCCAATTGCATTTGTGTATCAATAAAATCAACAACCAATATACATAAAATGCTTGAATTCTTGCGCAGCTATGTTAAGTCTACCTGAAGCTTTAAGATGCGTTCCGTCCTAGCTGGTGCACACCAACAGAATTTATGAAGTTTATGAAAAGGTAGAGGAATGTATAACAAAGAGCTAGGTTAAGTTTATGCGTAAAATGGTCCTGCCCTTATATCAATTAATTGACTATCACCCCCTGCCCAATTTTAAACATCAAAATAAAGTAGAGACTTAGTGTTTTCATTTCCTATAACAAAATTTCTTTTTGAGAATACATGTATTGGAAAACAGGCTTTGTGAAAATGCAATGTTCTTGAATTTTGCAGAAAACATGCGAATTTGACAACCTTCAGCAAAGAATTAGAAAATGAGCACAGCGCTCGATCCAAAAATTAAAACACGCTTTATGATCTTCACAGAATGATCTTTCCTTATGTAATTGCATATTTTGGATCAGAAGTTGTGCTCTATATGAAATATTGAAAAACACTTCATCTTTTGGCCATTTTTGAAAGAATTTACAGGATACGGGAAAAATGACGCATTTCATAACGTCATAATACATTGAGTGGAAGGAGAATGACGTCATATTCAATAGATACACGCTCACCAAGGGTTCAAGTGATAAATACTGCATTGTCAACTAAAACTGATCAGTTTTGATTTTTAAGAAATTAACAGGGCCAGAAAAGGCCCTAAGTGGCTCTTGCTCTTTATTGATGTATGCATATTCCATGTTTTCTTATGCTTTAGATAAATAATCACGCAAATTTAAAGCGATATGAGGCAGACAACGAAAAAGAGTTGCAAGCCTTCTGTCTTTTAATTTTTTTTAACTTTTCCATATAAATTGCTTCGGTGAAGGGGATTAACACAATAATTAGTTACTTTTTTGTTATATAAAGGAACTAATTGTATCGTTGTTTATACCTGAAATATGCTTTGGAAAAGTTAGATTATTACTTGTAATGTTATATTTCATGATAATCTCAACTTTCTAGATATTTGAGGGTATCTTTTCACATAATGAATTCTACCTCTAAAGACGGAAATGTAACAGAGAATCTTCCAAAAGTACATTTTTTGGTAAGCATTTTGAACAGGCTGGGAATCAATGGTAATGAAACAAACTATTTTTTTAATTCTCAGATATATAACAGTACCCACAGATTTAAGGAGGAATGCCACACCAAAATTTTATTTCATAAATCTTTAAGACAACCATGTTAAGTTAATATTATGCATTCATTAACAGCAACTTTTAAACTCTAAAGCATCTTTCTTGCAAATAAAAAAAACAAAAACAAAAACAAAAACAAAAAACCCATATGAAATAATTAAAAATCAATATCGGTCTTTCAATGCTGAAAGTTTGAAAGGATGTCTTGAAGATTCTGATGTGTCATTCCTCATTAAGTATAGTTAAGTCAAATGGACCTTGCAATAGCGTTCTAACATTTTACATGTAGTTTGAAATTAGGAGTTAAGTTTATGATATTTTCCATGTCATTACAGCTCAGGTTTGCTCTGACATGACTTCATATCCCATTAGAGTCATATATCGGTAGTTCAGAAAAGTGGAAGCACAGAGTTCACTATGATAATCTATGGGAATCTATAACCTACCCGCTTGAAATCTGAAATAAAACCTAATTTGCAACATAACTGAATAGTTATAAGACGGCAGAAGGTAATGTGGATCCAATCTTGGGAGGATGCATTTCAAAACCCGCCTTTTCGAAGACCTGAATGTTAAAGTGATTTTGCATGTAATGGATATAAGTCAAAAACTGCCCATTATGTCAGATGAAATATGGAGATAAAGAACAGTATTTGGCTCCAGTCTTTGGCATTTTTTGCAGCTCTTCCAATTCTTTTTATTTAAATATTTTGAATTCCAAACCTTTCGGCTTGAGCATCTCTGAAGAGACATAATTTGTCGAAATGCGCATCTGGTGCATCAAAATTGGTACCGTATATGATTTACATTATGACTCCGGGGTCGAGGCGTCTGATAGTGGTCTGTTAGTCCCCGGGGGTCTCTACAGCCCAGTAACCTAGTACTTTGGTAGTAGGTTGAAAATACGGATATATATTTAATCGCTGTGGTAATATTTAAAAATTTATTTCAAAATTAAGGATTATCTCCCTCATGCATAGCTCTGATTCTTTGACGTATTTGGCTCCAGTCTTTGGCATTTTTTTCAGCTCTTCCAATTTTTTTATTTAAATATTTTGGATTCCCAACACCTTTCGGCTTGAGCATCTCTGAAGAGACATAATTTGTCGAAATGCGCATCTGGTGCATCAAAATTGGTACCGTATATGATTTACAATGCAAGATCAAAGTCCATTTAGACAATACAAATCGGGAGCAGAGCAAAGAAGGATCTCCAAAAACATCAGAGGTAGGAACAGGCACTATAAAGGAGTGAGCATCCCCTGACGACCGTTCGCATCCGCCGTGTGCTCCTTGTAATGATCGGGAAAAACGGAAAAATCCGTAAACAATTCGGTATGCAAATAACGGCCTAACAATTAGGATGAAAAATGTCAGTCATCATTTGATTTAATGATAGGTTGTTTCTGCTGTCAAGGTCATTTTATCGACCAAAAAACCATGAAAATGATGAATTTAAACGAGACGGTTGATATCCGTGTTTCATCAACTTGTTTGTCAATAGCTTGCTTCGTTTCAGAAATTGTTCATACCTATAAAATGCTCTTGCGTATCGAATCAATCTGGAGACAAAAACCCCATATGCATTGAAGTGACTATTGTTAATTGAAAGTATATCGTCGATACATCGAAATCTCGAGTTGAAGGCCACAGAAAGTGTTTCTTCTTCTCATGTAGAAGTTTTTTTTCCCCATAAATTCCGCTTCATATGAATACAGAAATAGGTCTGCTAACGATGGAGCGCAATTGGCACCCATGAGAATTCCAACAGATTGTTCAAAGATCTGATCTCTAAAAACTACATAGATATTATCAATCAGAAACTCCAGCATCTTTTTTTAATATCAACTTCAGAGTACTCGTGTGTACAATCAGAATGCTTTTTAACAAAATAATTTTGCAAATGACCAATGACAAGGTATGTATATTAACGATTTCCATTTTTATTGAAAAAGCAGCTGTCTATAATGTCAAAAAGCCTGGACTTTAATTTATCGTGGGGAATGGTTGTATATAGTGTTGAAATGGTACTGTTCATTACGTTAGGCCAAAGAAAACTAGTGTTGGAATTTTTTCAAAAGTAGGAATGATAGCCATGTTTTATATCGATAAATATGAACATTAGCTTTGGTTAGTCTTATCCACATTGCGGCATTTTAATACATGTATATACTACGCATGCGTGAAAGTTAACTTTATTAAACTCTTTACAATTTATTCATTTTACAACGCAACACCACGAATGATTTCGTACATTTTACGCCATTTACAAAATATGGACAGGTCACGGAATCACGGATGTACAGAAATATAGAAAATAGTACAAATCACATATTGGTTTTGCACGGATGATAAATTCGTCTGTGCATCTCTGTACATTCAAAAAATTATACATATCATAATGAATATTATTCCGTGAATTCTATGATTTAAAAAAAACAATAAAACAATGCAGGGAATTTATTTATCCGGAGAAAATGTCACAAAATTGAATAACAAAGATTTATAGGATAAGCATCTTTTTTGAACTCATACAATCCATTCATTTGATTGTTTTAGACTTTCTTATTTGTTTTTCATTAAGTGTCGTATTTCGACATCATGGATGAAACCACTGGCGGCACTTGGTACAATTAAACATGAATCCATGTTCAGGCATCCTGCACGTGCAAAACAACTTCATGTCAATTGTAAACTCTATTGACTGTTGTCGTTTGCACGGAGATGACGGAACTTTACGGAAAATTCCGTTAGTTATACAATTCTTCAAATGGGGATTCAACACTTGCACGGACCGCACGGACATCAGCTAATTCCTCTCTCACGGAATGGTCATCTGCTTCATGTTTTGCTTTTTTGTCAGCACTATCTTAAGAATAGTCATATTCTACATCCCCAGGCCTTGGCTGCTTCCTACCAGGCTTCTTTTTACCGCGGGCATTTTTACTGGTGGCATTCTTAATGATATACTGTATTGAGAGAACGATTGATTGATTGATTGATTGATTGTGTGTTGTTTTAAGTCTCGTTTGAGAATTTTTCACTCATACAGAGACATCAACACATAATGGTGAAGGGCTTCAAATTTGGAATTTTATTTTGCTCTCTGGGTCATTGAGCAGTGAGTGTCAATGCCTGCTGTGACGCGGGCCCTCGGCTTTTAAGGTTCCATCCGAAATTTTCACTGTAAAGTGCCAAGTGCTCAGCGAGGAAACAGTTGTTGTACGTCATCCGCGGCCAGGGTTTAAACCAACGACCTTTCAATCACGATTGAGAGAACGAAGATATGAGAAAAACAGAAAATAAATTTATTTTCGGAAGTTTTGTGCAAAGGTCGGCTTTGAAGAAATCTTTGTTAATCATTCAAAAGGCGACAAAACAGTCAAAATATTATTCTGTGCAAGGGTTGATGGACAGCTTATCATGCACAAACAGCACACTAATCAACAAGAGTATACAAAGAAAACACATTTTAAGATGATCATCTTCATTTAATGAGTGAAAAAACTCAGTGTATTGGACAAAAGGACTTCGATTCACACTATGAAATGAGAAAAGGTGTGTGTACTTACGATGTTAAAGGCTGATCATCTGAAATTTTAAATTATATCTAGCCATTCAATTCAAATTCTGACGCAAGTAAATTATTTTGATAGGAGAATTGTACTTAGTACATCTAGTAGTGGCATGTGTTACAGTGCTCATTGTTTTTCACAGTTCTCAGCAGTATTTAATAAATGGTATATTAATAACATTTTTGATATTTCAATAGAATTTTTTCCGTGCAACAACAATGGTACTTTTTGTACTTTTATTTTATTCCATGAAAACTGTACACAACGAATTTAATAACATTTTCAGAGAACATAAAAAGCAGATTGTCCTTATAACAAAATTTCTTTGTATGTCTTTGAAAAGATATAAAATCTCGCGACCTATCTTAAACGGTTAGATGTATTTAATTGTAAACATGATTAAAAGGTTTATATATATTAAAACAAATTTTAGAAGATAGTCAGAAAACAAATACTAATAAGGAAAATTCCTAAATATAGAGAACCCTATTGTTTATTATGTTACGTCAAGTAGTACCATAATTAATACACCAGAAGGTTGGACAAAGATAACATTTCGTACCAACAGAGCAAGTAGTTGTGTTGTATGTAGGATATTTGTTGATATTTGAAAGAAAAATTGCTTCCAATAACTTATAAAATGCATGCCTGTTGAGATTAACCAGAATGTGATTTTTGGTTCCAGGGAAGATAAGAATCATTTATCTTTAAAGGTATATGAGCCGTCCCATGCGAAAAGGGCCCTTAAGGTAAAAATTTTCAAAATTGACTTTTCAATGGATTATGATAAATCAAAGTGTAAAATAACCAAACATAAAGTTTGATTCAAATATTCAGAATAATTACTGAAATATAGGGAATCAAAGGTTAAGAAAATGTTAAAATTACCTTGAAAAATGACGTTCAAACTGACGTTTTTATATCACTCTTATAAATATTTGAAATATGGATCTGATTGAAAAAAACCTTAATTTATCAAAAGCATAGATAAAAAATTATGCATAATACCCTGCCTTTATTTTGCATGCAATATTTGATATACATGTAGTTGTTTCGTTAAAATAAATTATATAGTAAGTGTTGAAACCGTTCATTGTTATTAGTTTAATTTTATAAAGAGTAGGTGTTTTGGACTCTGTATCAGACGTAAGTTACATGTGCATTTTAAGAGTGTCGACATTTTTGCATGTCACATAGATATCCATTTTCGTCAATTGTAACACACAGAATTTAAAAAATCCGATAAAAAATTTCTATGTGTAAGTTTTCTCATAAATAAAACACAGATAATAGTTTTATATCCGGAAATACCCTGTATACTATTTTTTTTTCTTTTACACACTCTCGCTTGACACAGACGTCATGTAAGACGTGAATATTGCTCTGATATACGGTTCAGAGAAAAGTAAATATTAAATGTACATGTAAAAACAAACAAATAAAAGATATGTGTTTAGATATTTTACAGACTAGTATTTTATTTATTTGTAGTTTATGAAAAATATTTTTTAAAAATTTGAAAAAGAATATGTAAGATAAGACTGATAACATTGCATCTTCCTTGTAATTATAGAGTTCATTGTTTGATAATAATGAAAGAAAGCTTGAAGGGCGGATACAAAAAATTGATTCGCAAGAGGGGGAGGGGGCATCTACATAACACAATCCAGTAAAAATATTCTGGCAAGTTAAGGAATGAAGTTTGAGAAGGTTTTCTGACAAAATAAATGAAGTTTAGGGAAGGGGGAGGGGGCAATATGTACCTACAATACTGAACATATGTGTATTTATTGTCCTACATTGGTAAATATTGACATATTCAATAATAAGTGCCGAGACAATCCTTAACCCCTTTTACATGTGTAATGTATGTTTCTTACGATATTGTACATATTAGAAGATCTGTCAGAATTAGTTGATCACCCTCTCCGACCGGCTAAAAATGGCCCGACTCAAAACTCATTTTAACTGACAGAAAGCATTTTTTATTGCATTTCGGAAAATAGATTTTGAAAATTTAGCATTGATATTAAAATTTTCTGGGGGAAAAAATTCCCACCTACATACCGACCCAATTTTTTCGTCCTGAGTCGGGAGAGGGCATATAAACATTATTTTAAAGTTGGTCGTATTCCCTGCAATATTGGCGTAAACTATCACAATATTTGCACCGCCTATTTGCTCTGTACCGATTGATAAGCAGGTCAATATTCGTATGTCTTGCAGTGAACATGTAATCTCACCAAAAACTGAGGATGAGGATATAATTTTCATATTATCATCATATCCTTAAACAGTCATCATAAGTTCAGAATATATTTTGAAGTTTGAAGTTTTTTTTTTATGTCACATTGATTCATCATGTAACTCCCCCCCCCCCCTTTTTTTTCTCGCTAAATTTCGTTTGAAGAAAAAAAATCAAAAGCTTAGGCCTACATATTCTTCCATTCATTTTGTGGTTCTCTAATTTTGTGGAAGTATGACGTATGACCGCTTAGTTTGGGTCTAATAAGATATGTCGATGATCGGGAAAGAGGGAATGCTGGCAGTGAAATGAGTGGCGCTGCGGGCTGGAAGTAGTAGTGCTGTATTCCTAGGACTCTTCCCGAAATCACATATTATAAATCCAAAGTAACGAGTAAATCAGTTTCCGAGTTTATTAAAGCAACAATTTTAACCTTCAAGAAATAATGCAGGGGCACAGACGGAAGTGGCCTCCGGACACATACAATTTAGATACTGGTATTTAACAACAATTAGCGAATTGAGTGAAAAAATGACATATATTGAGTAAATTTTTTTAATATAGGGCTTTAAAAAGTGTTGAGGGCAATTTACACTGCATACAGATTTGTAATTAAAATTTATAAAAAAATATATGTTTTAAATGATATTCAAACTAAGATTTATTTCAAGAGTCGATTTTGCACGGTAAAGTATTTATCTCAGATTTAAAAAGAAATTAAATTTTCTTCGCTAACACTAACAAACTGTCGTTTCAAGCTCGTAAAATTTTGATATTTTGTACTTGTATCTGTGAAACGCTCCTTGACTCGAGGTCTGATAAATTTGTACGCATTGAATATTCTTGTACCTATCTACTGAGTAACCTGTGGTGGTCTCGCCGACATTTCTGAGCACTGCCATTTTAGCTCAATTTTCTTTTGTCGAAAAGGGATTAACCCCCTACAAAATACATTTTTTTCTTTCTTTGTTTTGTTTTGTTGTTTTTTTTTTTGGGGTGGGGTTAACTTGTCATTTTTAGCCCCCCCCTTTTTTTTCTGGAAAAAAAAAAAAACATTGTTACGTACATGCCTAAAGAAACAGCCAAATATGATTCATTAAAAAAATAAGCAGTCATTCTTCCCAATTATCAATTCAAAGATTAAACGGAACTTATTGCAAATCTTCCTGCACAAAAATATATTTATTTTCGTAACCTTTAATTCAGACAAACACTGCATCTATGGAAGAAATTAAAATAATAATCAGATGCAATATTACAAAATTTGCAAAATACATATGTATTCAATTTTTCAGATTTAATTTCCCCGTATTACGTTTTGGGTTTTTAATAATTGATGACGCATTATTTACTATGAAATAAATGCAGGCATGTTGTATTAGGTGATGGGGGGGGGGGGTCCATACATAATGTTTCACTGGTAATTGATTGATATAGAATGAAGATGCTCACTGAATGGCTAATTGCACCCACCTCTAACACCCCCCCCCCCCCGCCCCCATTTTTTGTAGCAAAGTCAAATCTTCCCATATAATGCATAAAAAAAATTCTGGTCAATTTTTTTTTTCGTTTGCAGCATTTCATTTTTTCTCATTTTTTTTTGCCTGGTCCAAGACTTTTAACAAATGATACTAGATTTTATTCTCAAATTTCAAGAAATATATATCGTAGCAAAAACATTAGTCTCGTTCAACCAGAAGCTAGACTGTCTCCATAAACATTAAAAACCGGTTCTTTACTTGAATGAGAGAACAACCACATTAACCCGCAAATGACCGTGACGAAGGCAAATCGTCATTTATCGCGTTTATACACACAGAATAAATGTTGTTTAGAAAAAAATCAGATGTTTTCTTCATTAAATTTAATGCTGAACAAAGAATCAACCTTTTCAAACTTCGTCATTTGCTACATGTAGAGCTGAACAAAATTTTTAATCACATATTTATAAAACTATATGCTGGGAACGGTTTAAGAATTTTTTTTTCTCATTTATTGTAAATTATTTCACTTCGGTTACTATGTATTTGTGTTAAAAAGGATGTGTACATGCAGAAGTATATATCGATTATGTGCATGTACAATCACTTTCAATGTGTTAAAAATTGGTTTAAAAAACTAGCACCTAATTATATCAGCAAAATTTAATATTCAATATTGGAAATGTCCATTTACTAGTATATGGAACTTCGCTCTAAAATATCATATTTTCTTTTTTCCCTGATATTTTATTGGCTCTAAATGATATAAACAACAATGAAAATAAGCTGATAGCGCTCAGGTAAAAAAGAATGTTTGAAAAATATATAACATACGCAACTTGCATTTTATGACGTTATCTTTACCGGCGTTTTTCTCATTATGACGTCAAAATACATAAGGGCCCTTTTCGCATGGGACGGCTCATATCATATCGAGCTTATGCTGAAAAAAATTTTCTTCGGAAGCTCGGAGGTATCGCTCTGAGTTAATGTAGTAGTTTCAAAATTCATTTCGAAAAGGAAGCATTCAATGACTCCTTAACTAATTAAAGCTTCCCATATTGTCAACTTCTGTGAATACAGATATTTTTCTAGATGAAAGTATGACTTTTCTATTGAACAGGATCGCACATTCTGCTTCTTCATTTTACAATCCAGAAACTAGGGTTCCTTATCCATGAATGAAATATTGATGTTCTTGCCATATTGGTCTTTCCGGATTGTCATTTTTAGGGCATAATGTAACTTTCTCTTAAAACAGTGTAATGAAATGTATGGAGATAACGAACATAATTCAAGCTCAAAAGTCCATTAAACGATACAAATTTTGGAGCAGAATAAACACGGATCTCCAAAAAACATCAGAGGAGAGATCAGGTGCCGTGGAGGAGTGAGCATCCCCTGCAGACCGGTCCCACCCGCCGTGTGCTCCTTGTAATGATCGGAAAATAACTGAAGAATCCGTCGACAATTCAGTGAATTCAGTAAATAATGGTAGTATGAAAAACATCAGTCAGCATTTGACTTAATGATAAATTGTTTTTGCAAACAAGGTCATTATATCGACCAAAGAACTTACGAAATGACGACTTTAAACGAGACCAGATGTAAGTACACATCTTATAAACATCTTCTTTTTTTATTAGGAATGTTTTATCTTTCCAACTTCTTAAATCGGGCGATTTTTGTTAGTAAAGGAGCTACAGCCTCCTAATAGTCATTTAAAAAAATGAAGAAATTTTAAATTGTAACATCGATGTTTATGTTACGATTAACAATAATGACGTCCCGATTACCGAACTTTCCCCACAGGAATGAAAATGATGTAATATATAGCCCGAGACTCCTTTGCTTGTTTAGCATGTGTGTCTTTCAATTTTTTTCCCCGCGTAGAGATCATTATATCTGCCTATATATGATATCATATGATTTGTGTCCTTAAACGAAACGCACATGTATTTAAATTCGATTTAAAAGGAGCTAATTGAAGTTTTGGGGGATGTTCAACAATCAATCTAATGAGTGTTTTTTTTAATCAGAAATTTAAGTGTCTACTTGCCCTTCCTTAATGTAAAAAATTAACTCAGCATAGTTAAGACTGCATAAATTTGACGGTGCCTAATTTATACAGGAATTTTTACTGTGACATCATACAAAATAGCAATTTCTCACAATACCAGAAAATGAAAAAAAGATGCGATTTTAAACTACATAAAAGTATTGAACTAATCAAAATTTATCACTGCATTCATTTTTGTTGTTATTTAATTCCCACACAAGGTACTGATCTCAATGCACATATCGACATGACGTCATCATGGAAAAAAAATGACGCATTTTATGCGCAGTGAGAGGCGAAAAGAGTAATTTTTTCACGATGAAAAATGCGTTTTATTATTAAAAGAATATTATTTACAGATATTAGATAGACTATTAATACCAATAAGAAACCCTTGTTTAGTGCCATTATTCAATAATTTTTGGGAGAATGTATTGATTTAATTTAACCGTGTTTTTGTGTACAGGGTTGGCATGTTTAACATTCCGAGGTACCTCATTAAACCGCTTTTTCACAAGGGCATACACTTAATAGATCTAGACCATTTTTGAATATAAAAAACGGAAATATTCCTTAATTTGAAAAGTGCTGCTGCTTTCCCGAAATCAAGAGCGTTAATAAATAAATACAAAAAATCGAGAGCATTAATAAATACGTACATAAAACACTTTGTAAAGATCACACACATTTTAACTTGAGCCCAATTCCTTGAAATTTAAACTAATAAAATGCGGATTGTTCTTAAAGCAGCAGCACTTTCCAGAAACTACAAAATATGCAGAAAAAATTTATCGCATAAATGTTTAATTTGAACTAGGGAATGCCCTGAAATTGCGATATTGAAATTTATTGACGACCTCCATGCAGAACACATTATATGCATTTATCACGTGACTGTAAATTAAGATGACCAAACTAGATTCAATACAGAGGGGGGTATACTATTTATTTTTTCAATTAATAATAAAGTCCTGTAATAAAAAGGTATCTATTTGTGCATGTCTATATTCCGTTGATTTCTTCGTAGTACGCCTTCACAGCCCTGCGAAATAAAGTTAAATACAGTTTCATTTTCTATTTGGAAATATTTTTTTTACATCTATGCCAAGTACAGCATAGCTCATCTTGTCATGAAAAAAAAAATAGCGGAAACAAATTAAAGGTCAATGAGGAAGAAAACATTCCTAAAATATGTGTCGTGTTCCAGAATACAATTGAATTCTTTTTATAGAAGATTTGACAGAGAGAATGTGCTAAAGTATATGTATTAACCATTCTTTATTATTAGTGCCATTTCAGAATTAAATATATGACACTTGCATATGGGGTTTATATCTCCCAGTTGATTCGATACACAAGAGGATGCCCCACGCATGAACAATATCTAAAACGAGACAAGCTATTGACAAACAAGTTGATGAATCAAGGATATCAACAGTCTCATTTAAAGTCATAATTTCGCAAGTTCTATAGCCGATACAATGACTTAGTCGGCAAATGAAATTATCATTAAATCGAATGCTGACTGATGTTTTTCAAACTTATTGTTAGGCCATTGTTTAGACATTGAATTGCCTACAGATTTTTCCGTTTGCCTGACTATGACAATGAGCATACTACGGATGTGACCGGTCGACAGGGGTTGCTTGCTCCTCCATGGAACCTGATCCTAACTCTGATGTTTTTAAGAGGTCCGCGTTTGCTCTGCTCTCGATCTGTGTTGTTTCATTTGACTTTTGAGCTTGAATACTGTTTCTTATCTCTATATTTCGTATACTTGTGACCTTTTTATAGATATGCACGTAGAATACAGAATAGAGCAAATAAACAACCAAATCCCAAAACATGAATACCCGGAAAGTAGAGTATATGATCTGAGTTTCTTACAAGCTGATATGACAAGCGACTTTTCTTTAAAAGAGGAGGAATAGCAACTTAAATAGCGGATGAAGCACAGTCAAAAGGGGCATCAATACCCCTCAGGTCCAAGTGACAAATAGTTATTACTATTTAAAAGAAATAAATAAAAAGAGTGATGGTTTGGACATTCAGTTTAGCCCTTCTCCTGTCAACAGCTGTGTAAAACATACAATGTCAAGGTAATTAGAGTTGGAATTAAGTTCAATTTGTATATATGCAATGGATTATATACATTGTCAGAAGTAAACCACTTTTAGCATAGATAAGAATACGTTAAATTGAAATTCAGTTGTAGATGATGATATCCCACCAAAGATAACAAGTGCATTTAAAAATGAGTATTATTTTCCTGTATCTACAACTTTAACTGATGCTAAGATTGAATGCCAGGCAAAACATGCACGGATTCAGTAAGTAAAATCTTACAGATTCAAACTATATAATATTCTTTATATTTCAAATGATTTTCCAAGACGGGGTCATGTCAATTACATTTCAACATAACAAAAAAGGTACATATGACATATCTGAGTTTTATAATTCAAATTATTTTCTTTTCTCTTTAAATTTGTGTATTTATTTTCGTAGGAACAAGGTACGGTTTCAAAACAAATCTTACCTTGTGTTTTTCTTAAAATTGAAAGTGATGTAAAAAAGATTAAAAGTCATGCTTTCTGAATCATTGACATTCCATGCAGAAAGATTATACAAATCATTTATTTCACATGAACTTCTAACTAAATGCTAATTGTGACGTCATGAACTTGTGCATTTTCCCGTATTTTCTTAAAAAGTTGTAGAAGACACCAATTTTTAATGGATTTTTCTTTAAGATAATATTGTCCACAGGCATCGATTTTGAGATATGTGATTTTTCAAAGACTTTTACACAACATATCCGCAAATCAAAGTGGGAGACGGCTGTGGACACTAATATCTGAAGGAAAATAACCCTCTGGGGCTTTTCTGTTTAAAAAAGAGAAATGCATCAAATTAATGACGTCATATTTCCAGAATGGTACCCTTCATGCCATATTCTTTCCTTATTTATCACAGTCAATCCTCAAATAATATTTAAGCCAGTTTCAATCTTTTTGAAAACATTAAATTTTAGGGTACAATAAAGCAAAAACCGTACCTTTTTCTTTAATTTTAAATCAAACTGTGAAATAGTTTTTTTGGTTATTCGTATGGGTATTAATGTTGCAGCTTTTGCAGGAAAAAACAACCCGCGGTTTATTTCATTTTTTTCTGTCATAGCTTCAACGTTAATTCCCGTGCAAACAAAACAAAACAAAACAAAACCAAAAAAAAAAAAAAAAAAAAAAAACAAAAACAAAAACAAAAAAAAAAAAAAAAAAAACAAAAGAAAGAAAGAAAGAAAGACAGTTTATTGTTTATATTTATACAAATAATAATATTAACAAGAATTAATTACGTTAAATACTGTATTATTGATATGTATGCCATTGTATGCTTCATTGATGGAAAAGCCACTGCTCAAGAAATGTACATGGATGGCTTACTAATCGGTGTTTACTGATCGATAAATGACTGTAGTTTTAATAAGAAGTAAAGGAGGTTATATTCAGTGCATGTTAATATTATAAAAAAAAATATGTGGTTTACAAGAAGAAGATTCCTTAAAAAAATTAAGGCTTTAATCGTTTTTGTTATGAACTCTCTTAGAAGGAGTATGGTATTTAATGAATATAAATATTAATCTCCTTTAAGCAGTAACACACAGTGCAATGTTTGACATAAGAAGACCCAGTGTTTTCAGACGAGCAAACAATGAGAATAATCATACTGGATTAAAATTAATTTTTATTTCACATTATATTCTCAATTTAAAGACATGACAACAAGTTGTTTATTTTGAAAAGAGAGCTTTTTTTAAAGCAGATACACATAATTAAAGTGTACTTTAAACCACTTAATAATGAAAAAATTCTGATGACTTCTTTTTTCATTCGTATGTTTCATAAACATTTTGTATTTAGTGTTGCAATAATTTGAGAAACATCCAACATTAAGCCTGGATATAATTAACGATCTAAGGCCATTTCTACCTATATACACCTATTGACAGACCATGGGTGAATGCACACAAAAGGCTTTAAACTGAATAATTATATTATTCAATATGTACATTTCAAATCAAAATAAATATAATATATGACACATATCATACATGTTCATAATATATACATGTATGCAAAGAAAAATAATAAAATATGCATCTGCCACAATAGCAATACTAAAAAAATGAAATGATGATCATTTACATATGATAAGACCCATCCTTAAGTAATTATTTGCTTACTAACCAAACACTAATACACTTTTTCGTATGTAATTCACTATGTTGCAAAATTTCGTAGATATGAATGGAGAAAAGATAATGTCACTGTTCAGCCAAGTGAGTTTGTATCGGTAAATACTTCCACAGGGACATTGAGTTTTAACAAAATGAGGAACTCAGATTACGGAACCTATCAATGTTTTGCTTCAAATGAAGCTGGAACCTCTATTTCCAAGACCTTTGAGGTTAAAAAAGTTGGTAAGCAATCATTCTGATCAGTTGAAAAGAAGTGATGTAAAAATTTTGACTTACTTAATAAGCTATTACAAATAATTTATATGAAGAGGTATAAATGGAAATTATAATCAGTTGCTTTAAAATATCATATATGTTTAAGTGAGAGATAATAAAGTAATTCTTAGATATATGAAGACATTTAATACAATTTTATATTTTTCAGTGATTGTCATTTCCTTTTTTACATGTGAAAAAATATATATTCACTTTGAGAATAAATTTGGAAAACCGCATCGTAAAAATGTCTTTGCATCAGTTTCATCTTTAAACAAGTTCGAAAAATCTTAGATTCATATTAATGCACAGATTTCACAGTATTTGCACGTGTATTTTTGTCCACTTGGAAGAAATAACATTTTTTTCAATTCAGTTTAATCACATTGAGATTTCCTCATAACGTATGCATGAATAGTGTAATGAGGGGTAAGAGTGAATTGAAATTTGAATATGAGTCTTGTTTCGATATTGTAAATTTTACATTTGAACCAGAGAGTTTAATTTGTTACTTTGGTCGAGATGGCAGGGTTTATGAGCTTTGACTTCTTACCGATTTCTTCTGCCAGCACATTACATAAAATCTTATTTACACTTTCTTTTGGCTACACGATTATTTCCTCTTATACAAAAATGAACGAATACTTCCTCTAATGGAGACATGCCTGTTCTGCTGATCTTCCCTATATTCATGAAATAATGTTAAATCACAAGATGAAACACTTCCTTTAAGTTTGGCTTAATGGTGGCTTATAGGTCCTTAATGATGATTTAATGGTTGTCTTTAAGTCACCATTAAGCACCTTTAAGCTACATTTAAGTAATAAATACACCACCATTAAGTAACCATTAAGCCATCTCAAGGTCCTTAATGGATGCTTAAAGGTAGCTTAATGGTGGCTTATAGGTGCTTAATGGTAGCTTCTAGACAATCATTAAGTCACCATTAAGCCACCATCAAGCCAGACTTATAGGTGCTTAATGTCCAAACTCCATTAAGCTACCATTAAACCACCTTTAAGCCACCATTAAGTCACCGTTAAGCAGTCGATAAAACTGCTTTTACGGGGTAAATATTATTTTTATAATGATTTCTTCACAAAAATTATAAATGTCGAGTTTATACATTTGTTAATTCAGCGAAAATAATGTAAAAGAAAGAAAAAAAAATAAATGAAAAAAAAGCATTCGCAACAGGATTCGATCCCACGACCTTTAGATTGGAGGTCGAACGCTTTAACTGCTGAGCTATCGAAGCTGTTGAAATTTGAGTGAAATATAAAACCTTTATTTTTAACAATACTTGTTTACAGGTACCGTACATGTATTTTCTTTTCCTGATGTTTATATTTATTAATCTATAATACGAATAATTATATTTATACATATGTATATATTTTAAAAAAGAAATTTTGATAAAGTTTTATATTACGTTAATATTTCTTAACCGTGGACCGGAGTTCGGTGTGATGGTGTGAAACAACTTTTTGATTTTAAGGAACTGAATTCCTCGTTCCGTTATTCGCCGATTTATAAGCATGAAAAGATTGAAATTCCACAGATATAACAAAATTTTGTTATTAAAAAGGAATATATCATCGAAAGAGAACGATTGGGGAAAAAAACAGGTTATAGTTCTTATAAATATGCTGCGAATATTTACGATTTTTGACAATCTTTGCGTAACAATTAAGTTATAAAATATTTTTGTAACATATCTTCAGTTTTAGTTCTTTTTATATCATTTTGGGTATCAAAATAATTGTCTTTTTGTGTACAATCATAATTTCTAATTTGTTATATGCTTGCGTAAATTTTAAGTTTTGTAAAAAATAGATCATCAAAATCTATCACTGTACGTTCCCGTGTATAGTTTCCTGTTAATTGACCGGGGACTGGTGGGGACACCTAATTAAGGTCTATTGTCTAACTAGTCGATATACTGTACACTGATTATTTTAACCCGCTTCTCAATGTGTATAAATCTGGTCGGATACCCTGTTTAATCTGATCGGCTGTTCTTCTGAAAATTGATTTTGAAATAACAATCATTGAAGACTGACTATATTTTGATCAATTCTTACTTCTGCATTATTTTAAATAAATTCCTACTTCTGCATTATTTTAAATAAATTCTTACTTCTGCAGTATTTAAAAAGAAAGGAAAAAATAATGGCACTTAACCACGAATTAATTCAAATTATTCATGAATTAATTCAAAGATTGGCAATATAATCTATACCTATATATTTTTTTTATATCTTAAACTTTTCTCTACCAAAAGAAAAATTAAGAGACAGAGATATTCCAGAAGAAAATGACTCTAATTACATTTCCTATGAATTCGGCAGTGGAACGTGGCTCTCCAAACACGAAAGAAAAATATGTGATTTTTTAAAAAAAATTAATATATATTATGTATTTATGGATAAAAATAATTTTAAAACAAGTATTCAAATAAACTGATTTTAGGGAGCGAAAATTTTAAGGCATTTGATGAAGCTGTTCTCAGTTCCCGAGTTTATACGCATTGACAAAGATGTTAGAAATAGCGAGAAAAAAATTATGAATTGAATAAGTATTTGCGGAAATGATACTGAAACAACTTCAAACTTAACAAGTTAGTTTAAAGACTTGATACTGGATGCGTTAAGGTGGTTTAATTAAGTTTGGACATTAAGTCACCATTAAGCTGCAGCTTAAAGGTGGCTTAATGGTAGCTTAATGAAGTTTGGACATTAAGCACCTAGAAGCTGCAGCTTAATGGTGGCTTAAAGGAATTAACTTCTATAAGCCACCATTAAGCTACCATTAAGCCACCATTAAGCGATTGCTTAAAGATGGTCTTTCGTCCTGTGAATATAGAAGCTTGATGACCTTATGACACAGATAAATGTGAAAAAACTTATCTATTCAATTTTTCCGAATAAACGTATCAATTTAAATTATGTAGTAAATTATATATGGAAATATCACTTATTTATGATACAAATTAATAAATAATATCACACAGGGTTACTTTTTTTTTTTTAATTTTAAACCCTTTTTCTTGAAGATATTGGAATTTTTACCTCCGATGCCACTGCCGAGGTGCAATGTAGACAATTCGCGCACTGTAAAATACCTTGTCCAGGCAAGCCACATTGTACACCAGATTCACAATGCAAAATAGAATGGAACATTGGCGAAGGGACACAAAAGAATGTGAGATTATCCGAAAGACTTGGCAATGATGACAATGGCAAGTGTATATTTATGTCCATTTTGAATACAATAAAGATCAGATATAAATGACACAGATAACAAAATGGACATTAGTGTAACATCCTACTCATTCTCAACGTGCACATTATTTTGTTTCATTTTAAGGCTTTCTGAATTTTTCTTGGACCAACACCAGTGACTGGACTGGGATAAACTACAGATGTGGGGTTTGGCAAGAACACTCAAGAAGTTGGTCCTTGGTAGTCCAATTCGTCTTAATATACTTGGTTAGCTAAATTCAGCACAGGGTTCCCCATCATTTGAAATTTAACTGTGGCGCAAGACTTACGCGAAGTGCTAATATTCGCGGTCATTTCGCGACCGAATTCGCGAGGGAACCACGAAATAAATGAAAAACATACAACCCCAATGAATCAATAGTTTAATACACAAATGACTTTATTTGGCAAATTGATTTTTAAATTATTAATAAAAACAATTAATCGATATCGATTAAACATAGTGTAAAACAAAAATAAGGATGTTTCTAAAATATATGCATACTGTGAAAAAGACCCCCAAACATGAAACCCTATCTAAAAAAAAAAATGTTTACTAAAAGTAAATTAGAATGTTCATTAAAGGACAGAGGAAATTCTGGTAAGTCACACATTACGCTAACATATCTATATATATTTGCAATTGTCGGTCTGAAGACTGAAATATTATAAAACTTGTGAATTAAAAAAATACATGTACTTAAGTAGTTTAGTCATAAAATAATATTTTGGTGGATCTAACGTTAATTTTTCAACATTAAAAAAATACATGCTTACGATACAAGTACGATGTTTTTGACTCGCAGTGCCAATGCAATTCTAGAGACGTGGTTATCTGTAAAACTATTAAAGCATGAATTAATTAATATTAAAAATTTCATTTGCAATTATCGTGAGGTGTGGAAAATATGGATCTCTTTTCATTCAAGTGTCCAGCGAGGACTAGAAGATAATTGCTTGTGCAAGCCAAACAATGGACCCTAATTAGAGTAAATTAACGGTTTGGCATTAGAAACTGAAAAACGGTACATAATTTGGAGGTTCATTTGGTTTTTGAATTTATATATTTATCTTACTGATGACGACGATCTTACTGTGGTGCTAATATTTTAACTGTGGCGGAACTATGGCGCTGATTTTTTAACTGTGGCGCTAAGGAATTTAACTGTGGCGGGGCCGCCACGTTAAACGGCCCATGGAGAACCCTGCAGCAGACAGGCATTTTTTTTTTTTTTTACAATAAACTAAAATGTCAATAACTTTTTTCCTTTTCTATGTGAAGTTATTATCACTTATTTTAAATAAACAAGAGAAATTCTAAGCCACATAGGTCTGTTATATTAAAATAAATATGCAGACATTTGGAACATCGCAAAATTTTCATAGATGCTCAAAAACGTAAGATTTCAATTTGTTTATATAACTTTTAACTGTCAGCATACAATTTTAGACCCTTTTCGGTAAAATTTAAGAATCGACTTTTTGCCATTATTGTGCCGTTAAACATCTCTGCTCTGACGCCGAACAACATATGTTTATCTTAATGTTAAGAAAAAAAGTATTCAAAAATTATAAATTATTTTCCAAGTCAAAATTTATGCAAGAGATCTTTTCGTTATTCTATTTCGATGAAAATAGAAGTTTGTTAGAATCTATTTCTTTTTGAATATGGATGTGCATTGAAGATGCTGAGAAACAATCAGAATTGGATCCTTTTCCTCTCATTACATCCAATGACACAGTTCAGTATGGAGGGGAGGGGGATACTACGATGCATGTTTTCTGGATAGTGAGTACACTCATTTATTCCACAATTCTGTGAAAACAAATGTTCTTTCTGACTTGAGTTTTACAGAATTCCTCTTACTATATTTGAAAGTCCAACAGCAAAAATTGAATGGATCACTCCTAAAATGGAATTGATTAATACAAATTCTTCAAAATTTGATCTGAGCGACTACAACAGGATTCTAAGGATAAAGGATGTTATTCAAGAAGATGAAGGAATTTATACTTGTAAAGGAATATGGAATAATAAGACTTTTCCCAACCCTGTATATTTAAATGTTACTTGTAAGTTGACATATATAATTTGTGGAGGCTTTGTACGGTTTCTTTTTTACATCTAAAGGCAAATAAAAATTGCTCTAAAATGCCTTAAATATTGACGGTTAAATAAATGACTATTCTGGTCTGCATGGTGAAAGAAAACCCGGCTACTCAAATGACATACAATTGACAGTTTCATGCACATTAATGGTTATGTAATCTTTTTTGTATGTGGAATGTTTTGTAGCAGTCCCAGTTCTTGATTTAGGCTCAGATAACCCCCAGATGAAAGATACTTTGGCATTAGTTGGGCAGAATGCCAAATTTTATTGCGAAGTTGTATCTTTACAAGGAGAACAACCTCCATCTTCTCCAATGTGGATGAAAGACGGGGAAGAGTTACAAATACATGTATATGGAGGTATGCATTGATAAGAATATTAGGTAATCACCAAACATGTGCATGTGCTAATATTTTATTCCTGGTAGCATTTTGTCCCCTGGAAATGTAATATATATGCGACTTCCGTAAATGAAACAACAATTATATTGCTATTACAACAGTTACCCGTGCAATGAAAAATTAATTAAGGAGGGGATGTAATTGGAGAAGCTTCATTGTTCCTCTAGTTCAATTAATACTTTTAACAAGATAGTATGCTTGTTTGTTGCAATACCAAATATACATAAGGTGCGTTTACCATTGAAGGATTATACTTTTGTTAAATATAGCTATAAAAACACCATTCAATGGTTAATAAAGTATTTATAGTATCCTTTTCTTGATCTCACAATTTTGTTCCAGAAAAATATACCTTAAGTGAAAACAATAAAGTGTTGAGTGTGGTCAATGTACAGAAGGTTGACTCTGGAGTTTACCAGTGTATTTCTGAGAATAGTGAAGGTATCATGCTCAAAGAGGCAATTCTTAAAGTTATAGGTGAGAGACTCTCAATAGTTTAATAAACTCAATTAATTCAAAACATTCAATATGAAATACTTAGACATTTAAGGGTTTGTTTAATATTATTTCTTTGCTCTCACAACTTTTTGTTGAAACTAAAAATTACTTGCATACTTACATGTAATTGTCCAAATTTTCTAAACTTGCGTCATACTTTAAGACAAATCCCTATCGAGTTTATTAGCTCAAAATAGACTGACGTAGAGGCACATGTTTAAGTATTTTTTTTAACAACCACCAAATATGTGTTCAGGAAAACAAGATGTGATGAAAGTAACACACTGCAGTAAACATTTATTGAAACAATAGAATTCAAGCTTAGCACTTGAGTAGCAAAGAAATGAATTTCTTTTTATCTTTTGATTGAATTTTTTCATCTTGTTAAAAACGCATCAATTCTCTCATTTTTAATTCTAACAAATCCAAGAAAAGCTATTTACATGTATTAAGGAAGAGATTGCAAGGGTACATGAAAAAAATCTGCTCTATGAATTTTTCTCATTTTTACATATAATTTGCCTTACGTTAATGGTATCATAATATGAAAATGTCAACCAAGGTCATCAGGGTTATAAGGATGATATGGTTGCCATGGTAACCACCGTTTTTCAATATTTTGATATTTATGTAGTGAAATTTTAATTATGCCATACAGGTATCAAAATTGAAACAAATTAAATAATTTTCACCAGATATTAAATAATATGCTTTATATTCATCGAAAATAAAAATTGTATCGGAAACTATTGATAGATGTACTAATGCCACAGTTGATTTGGGGAGTAGTCATTGTAAATTTGAGGTAAATTTTCACCCCAAGAGCAGTTTTCAACGTCTTGACAAAAAATTGCCCAATGAATTTTCCTAAAATTAATATATTTTGTAACAATTATTATAAGTGACTTATGGTTAAAATATGAAGTGGGGTCATCACATTCTTTTTTAAGCTACATGCATTTCAATACCCCCCTTCTTCCTAAAATATTAAAGGATTTCATAAGTTTTAAGCTGATGGTTTGTTGCTGAACCTTTAATATGCATAATCTGTTAAAAAAAAAAAAACTATGGAAAATACGTATAGATTAATAAATATTTTTTCCTGAAAATCTTGTGGTGGTTGCTCATTTTATACGTAGAGCAGAATGATAGCAGAATGATATAAGTATCATGATCACAAAAAACTACAATATGCATATTTTTTTTTTATTTCCCCATCTCCAAAATATTCATTCCGTTATTATATCAATATAAGTATATACATTCTAAACCAGTGCACTGTGGTCTAAGGGCCAAATTGTTCATTATTCATGCTCTGAACACTCATCGAGTTCTCTGCATTGTGACTTGGAATCGGAAAAGGGGGGGGAGGGGGGAGTCACTTGAACACATTGAATGAATAGGTTATTTCAGAGAACTTGTACCTGCAATATATACCGTATATAAAAATCCGAACTATTACCTTATTTGACAGATCTTAGTGATTTGCTATTTAATATTTACATTTGCAAATATTTTTCCTTCAGATTCATTGCAAGTTAGAAAACAATCCATTTTCTCATGAACTAGGTAGGCCTACATATCTCCATTGTGACGTCATAATGCCACACTTGACGTCAAAACTATTGTGCAAACTGTTTTGTTTCAAAAATAATCGTTGAATGACATTTATAAATTTGCGCTTCATCCTCATGCGGTTCATGAAATATGCTGAGGTGAAGCGTCTTTGTTCATGTCCTACACGTATATATGAAAATCGCAATCGTTTATCTGTCCATCCATATAGGCCTATATTCATTATAATCACTGAGAAAATCATGCCGTCTGAAGCTTCTAGGAAATGAATATCTATTCATAGATGTAGATCCTATAGGAAAGAAACCGATCTCAAATAAAATTCTAATATTTTAAATAAAACTAGAGGACATAAAGATCCAGATATGAATTAAATTTATTCATGAAATAGATTTCAGTGTTCAGAACTTTGACACTGAAAAGGTAGACGTGTCAAAACGAAAAAAAAAACACAGGGATAAAAAAAATCTGCGTCGACGCTCACCAACACTTTGAAACATCACATCTTCATCTTATTCTTTCTCTGTTTTAAAAATATTGCCACGAAGATCTTTTGTCATGGGCGTAATCATAATCACGCTCCTTATTCAGCTGTTATTCCGGAAATGGTTACCGTAAATCTTCTTTTTTTAAACATCACATGAGTCGATCACGTGACGCCTTGCAATCGCTTCCTTAAATTTGGGAATCAACTGTAAAGTTTTTGCCTGATCAGCACACAGAAGTTTCAGTGTAAAGAAAAGAAAGGTAATGCAGCATCCTGTTTAGACAGAGGGATCTAGTCAAATACCAAGAATGATGAAAAGATGATCAGTTTATATTTATATATAGATTCAAGAAAATAGTTCATTTTTTAATTTAACGCAGAAAAACTACCGAAACCTTTTATTATTGGTGACCTGGAACAAAGACATATACCTACTCTACCTTGACTTGCTCAAGGAGACAAAATTCCTTCTTTGGTAGTTACACAGAATATTTTCCTTTGTTGTACACATGGTATGTCAACGACACAATACTGAAAAACGCAACGAATGAGACACACAGATTTAACGTCACAAAGGCTTTAAAGTACAACAGATTCTCGTGTCAGGTACTTGAGTCTGATCGAAGTGACCAGGTGCAGGTTAATCCTTTGTGTAAGTACCAGTTCATGGTCAATCTGAATTAAAATAAATGAATCATTTACCGAAAAAAAATATAGGAAATCATACTTATCATTAAGATATTGTTTGATGAGATCAAATATATGCCATAAAGGTATAGTAGATTTGTGTCTCATATTTGAATACATGTATTTCATCATGTATAAATTAAATTATATATCAAAAATGCATGTAAAACTGTATTGCGAACACGTTTCAACAAAACGTAAGCAGTATTCTGAAAGTTAATAAATATGAATTACTGTTCGTAATCTCCATATATTTCATTTTAAAGCTAATAATTATCAAAAATATGTTGAACATAAACGAAACATACGTCTCTGTTTTACATAGACATCCGTTACAGTTTTACACTTGTGATTATTGGAGTTTTGATAAAATCGATATCATTAAAAAAAAACATCATCTTTTTGAAAGATACATTGCAGGAAAAAATCTTAAAATTCAAACGAACGAAAGAAAAATCACAAAACCATCTTTGTTAACGTTAAATAAAGTCAACAGCCTCGTAGTTCAATTGTGAACAAGAAACTCGTATTTTGAACTTTGCTCTTTCTGTATTTTAACAGATGGACCAGAAAAGGGAGACTTAATGATTTCCCCACCAATAAGAGATAAAATGTCTTTATGTGATGGGGACACAATCGGTCCCTATACTTGTGCTGTTGATTGCAATCCTCCATGCAGTGTTCAGTGGAAGTATATAAAATCCTCTGGTCAGTTAGTGAATGCAACACCCTGAGGTTATAATTCTGTGACATTATTAAAGCGTCAAATTGGCAGAGAGGAAATGACAATGATAAAATGCGTGACTAAAGGTCGTGAAAACAAATCAGAATCGCTGACGATGAACATGGAAATTCAATGTATGTACACATATCAAACATTTAAATTTTTGTCTATTTGGTAATGTACCAAACAACTGAAAAAAAGTTAATGAAAAAAGAAGGCTTTTTAGTATGGTCAGTATCTTTTACATTTTAATTAAATAAAATAGTTGATGGTTGGAACAGCGATATTTTATACAGATAAATACACCTAAAACTCGGATTTTTTGGATTTAAATTTTGATCCACATCTTTATGTCCGACTAATAAACGAGTCCTAGAAAATTCGTCTTTTCCATGGAAATCTGCAATAGCTTTTCTAATTAAGAAATAAGAAATCTAAGGGTACCACATGTATAGATATAGCTATAGGGGAATATATAAGGTAGTTAGCCAAACCGTGAAAAATATTTAATTCTGAAATATAATAATCTAAAATCACTACATATAATTTGGCTATGAAATGGTCTTAATAGTTTCTAGCCATTGAGATTTGACTTTTTGATTTTGTTTTAAGATATTGCAGTAGAAAAAGAAGAAATATAAGTCAAGTAATACAATAAGACCCAGCATTGATATTTTATGTTCCAGATTTGTCTGATCCAAAAGTATTCATGAATGGCTTGCCAAAAAACTTATCTGTAATTCAAGAGAACACACGTCTTCATCTGTCCAAAAGGTCGTGAAAACAAATCAATGTATCTATTTAATTCTGTGTATGGGTTGAATCACCTCGGGTTAATTGCTCACCTTAGCCAAAGGATCTAGTGGACTTTTAAAGCTGACCACAATTCGTAAATAACCATATGCCATTTTATTCTTCCTATCTCCTATGTCAGCACTGGGGTATTTATACCATCGCATTCGTTACACCTGACTTATATTTACCTGGTCACTGCTGTGTGTGGTAGAAATGTATATCTTACATTGTCTTTTTGTTTATGTTTTATTTCATTGAAGGTGCATTTGTGTTTATTTCACTCGGTAATGCAATGACCTATTGCAACTGATATTGAATATCTTCAGTAATTAGTTTTCCAGACGTGGCAAAGGCATACAGAAGTCATTTTTGTCACACCCAAGACTATCATAATGACATGAAAAAAGCGTCTGTTCAGGTAAACGTCATGAAGCAAAATACATTGAACTCTGAACATAGCCATTTGGCGGTTGGTAGTGGAAAATCTGAATAAAACAATGGTGGACAGAGATAACTCTCTTCCTGTTACGAATCGTGTTCAGCTTTGTCCTTTGTCTATCGTTGTCATCAACGACGTTTCACGTTTTCATCTTTCTCTTAAGATCCAGTTGTCCTATTTTAACCAATCATTTTTGGGGAAAAAATGAAATGTCCTATTCTCAAGAGCAGCAGAGCCAGGACTTATCACACTAAATATATAAGTTCCTTGACCTTGATATGGGCGATAACAATGACACAGAAGATACATCCTTTGTTTTTCCTGCATTTATTTATTTTTTTTTTTTTTTGCTGATTTTCTTTCATACCTATTGTAAGGTACTGGGCTTAGTTATAGAATGTTCCATCTACCTGATCAATACATAGGGCTCACGACGGGTGTGACCGGTCAACAAGGGATGCGTTCTCCTTCTAGGCACCTGGTCCGACGTCTGAACTTCCCAGGGGTCCGTTTTTTCTCTCTTCACAGATTTGATTTTTGTTTGTTTGCTTGTTGTTAAACTTCCCTCTCGAGAATTTTTCACTCGTATAGAGACATCACCACTTGCCGGTGGAGAGCTGCAAATTTTGACTTGAGCTTGGCACTCAGGGCCATTGAGCAATAAGAGATCTTTTCGTGCCAGTACCTACTGCGACACGGGACCTCGGTTTATACGGTCTCATTCGAAGGACCAGTCTCCTCGTCCCACAGTGAGACTCGAACCTGCGATGTAGGGATCAACTCCTTACCCCGTCACTCTAGAGCAGACACTCTTACTACTGCGCCACGCGGCGACAGATTTGTTTTGTTTTTAATTTTTTTGAGATCGATCACTATTTGTTATCTCTACCCTTTTTATGCAAGGCAATTAAGTTTGTCAAAACTTTGTTATACTCATCATTTTCATAAATCTTTTGCTTTATGATACAAATGTCTAACAAGAAACATGATTTTGACTTATTTATATGTAACCTAAGCTAGTAAATTAAAGGAAGTAGATGCAGAAATGATACAAAAGGATACAGCATCCAAAAAGATGCAGAGTATTTTGAAGCATCGAGAGGGTATGATGACAGGTTATAAACAGAAGATAAATGTACACTGTATCAAGACACGAAAAAAGGTAAAATTATAGTTTTTATATAAGTGTGATAAAGTTAAAAAAAGATTTTGGTATCTTAAAGAAAAGTGTATTCGCTGCACAAAAATAAAGAAGATAGGTACAAATTCCTTTCTCCCAAATATGTGATCGATTCTCTCTTCAGTTTGAAAACAGGAAAGTTCAAAGTCGTTTTCTTGACGCATAAACTAATAAACAGTTGTAGAAAAAAACTACAAGTTTTGTTTGTTTGTTGTTTAACGTCCCTCTCGAGATTTCCTCTTATGGATACACCACTACTTGCCGTTGGAGGGCTTCATATTTATACCGATACTTAGCACTCAAGGTCATTTGAGCAGTGAGGGATCTTTTTCGTGCAAACACCTACTGCGACACGGGACTTCGGTTTATTTTGTCTCATCCGAAGGACCGGTCTATACGTCCCACAGAAGATTCAAACCCGCGACGTAAGGATCAGCTCCTTACTCTGCGACTCTAGTAACAGTGAAGCCATAACATTATTAAATTCAAAATTAACTTTACGTCATATAAAATGAGCACGTTCATTGTGTTTACAGAAAGAAAAATAAAAAAATAGCATTTATTATTTTGCAGCTCATGGATCGTGGTAGGAGATCTCCTTGAATTATCTCTTTTCTAATGACCATTTTTTACTTAAATAAATTGTCCAAGAAGTACAAAATTTGTGTATTTTGTGTTCTGAAATAGTATTTTAAATCAGATGGCAATTGATAAATTTATCATTATTATATAACAATGATTAAACAACTATGTGCTGCAGTAAAGCACGCTATAAAGAAATGCCAGGGACGGGCGATTTTGTAATATTCACTAACTTTAAATATATTTAAAGTCATAGGGAATGTAAATCATTTCGCTGTAAGCGTTAATTTAGTAAAAGCGTGTTTGTTATAAGCGTGATTGATTAACATCTTCAGTCAATCCTATTAACAAAAAGATTCCTCCACTTCAAAAGTATTGAGGAACACTGTAAATCCTAAAACCTACAATTACATTGGTGATTCGAACATAGACAGAATTCAAGCTATAATCAGATATCAGACAACCCTTAATATCCAATCCTTAACAGAAATCAAGTGGATCAATTTGAAGATATCTTGACTCAACTTCTTCCAGCTTAACAATGAAAATGAATAACTGAATGTGTTTTTAAAAAATCTTGACTTTTAACTGAATATAATTTTTCTAATTAAAAAATAGTAATTTCTTTCGAGGTTTCCATAAGTTTCATATAATTGCAAAATTGAAACGAGACTGGAATTTTCAATGATTAAAAAAATCTGTTTTCTTTAGGTATGCCTAATCATATGGGAGTATTACAGATGTATATGCTTAAGATTTTGCTCATGAACATTATGTGTTTTACAATTAAATGGTAAATTACTGTGGTTTAGTGATAAATATCAATAATTGTCGAACAGGTCAGAAAGGAGGAAATGGGGGGTGTGATGTAAAGAAGAATAATTTTTTTTCTCTCCAAAGCAATGCCTAAAATCTACAACTTCTAAAAAAAGACAATCTTCACACCTTCCCGCGGCTCAGTAATTTTCATGAGGCGCATTTATATTTGGCGCTGCAAAGCATGTTTGTTTGTTAAACGTCCTTCTCGAGAATTTTTCACTCATATGAAGACGTCTGAACTGCTTAGAAAAAGTGTCAGCATTTTAAGATTGGAATTACAGGTAAGTATAAAAATTATGAGAAAAGGAGTCGAATGCAAGATCTGAAATTAGTATTTATCGTATCATGGTCAAATTAATAGACTGTTTGATAATTAAAAATTAAAAAATAAATAAAACAAGTCAGTGAAGTAATGTTTAAGACCAAATCCTAATATATGTCACAAGTTTGAAGCAGTCAATTAGGCAGTAAGACATTATTACATGTATGTGACATAAAGAAATAATTCGAATAACAACATCAACAATTGCTTGAAATAATGTATGCTTTTCTGAATATTGCTCTCATTGCAGTATTTTGTCGTTTAATTTTACTTTAAATTATTTGAACATGAATGACGAATTGGTATGTTCATTTCTGAAATTAATAACATTAAATTATTTTTTTTAAACAGGAGATAATATCTGCTAAATAAGAAAAAAAAACTTATCAAACACGTTAAACTTACAGTGACATAATATGAAGAACTTTATTTGAAAGTACAAAATTAATAGACTGATGGAATGAAGTTTCAACTACTTAAGTCCGTGATGGTATCATCGAGGAATATTCTCAATATATTACGGGCCAAGAAATGTACCTGTGAGATAATTTTTATTTCTTACTGAATGGATACAGCACTATCAAACTTGTCAGAGTTAACGTTTTTTCTCAAACGTAATCACTTTGGTACACCCTCGTTATATTCAGTTTAATCTTTATAAGAGTAGTTTTTTTCTAAGATGACAATACTTAAAAACATAAGAAGAGTCCTTACCATCAAATTAGGAAAGCTGCAAAGACAAACAAAATTTATAATAGCATTCATGTAATTATTTCCTGTTTTATTATTTTTTTAAATGAGGACATATTATAGAAATAAAATGCAACGTTAAAGTGTGTTGTTAAGTAAACAAGTGAGTGATTTCTAAAGTAGTTCAAATAAATAAACACGTGTCCTAATAAAATGGCTGTTAATTTACTCTTACTTAAGGTCTGACTCTCGTTAATTGACAAAATTGTTCAAAAACAAAAAAATAAGCGATCAAGATAAAAATAAAGTGAACATTTCTAGAAAGGATTTCCTCTCCACTACATTATTTTTAGTCAGTTACATTTAATGGGAGCTTTAAATATAGCATGATATCATATAAAATACTTCTTCATATTGTGTCTAAACATTATAATATTAACAAATATAATATCTCACAATGTCTGAAATTCTTACACGCACGTAATTGACAAATAAGTTAATTGTCCACAGGTTTGTATTGTTTAATATATATGTTTTTTTGGATCGACCTCTGTTCCTTATTGTCAGATTTTTCCTTAATTCTAGTGAATGTACTCATAAAAAAGTGCTCAATCCTACCAACAATACAGATCTGTAAACAGCATATGCCACGGAGGAGTAATCATACTCTGTGATTACACACGCCGTAAGCCCTATGTATTGATCAGGTAGACGGATCATTCCGTAGTCAAATTAATTACAAAGATACAGACCTAATAATGGGTCTGAAACCAGTCAGCCAAATACAAGCCATTGAAAGGTCATATTTGCTAATGAGGTCATTTTAACGACCATGGAATTTACGAAAAACCTACAACGCATGCTTTTTCCTACAGTCTTTCCAGAGAAATTAACTTTTAAAGCAAGCATTGTCATTACACTGAGCTGAAAACTGTTTAAAAATGATCTCTGCTAAGATGAAAAGGAGAGTGTATGTAAAAACTGCTTTCATTACTAATATTGCCAAAGAACCAGTATCAAAATTATGGTTTTGATATCTGAAAAGACAGGCCTTTCATACTGTTTATTGATCCGAGAGCTCAAGAAATCAGATAATGGAAAAAAAATCAGTTTTTGTCTCAAAGCATTTTTTTTCTATTTGGAATCACCTAACACAATTTAATGACGTAGTTAGTTATAGTCTAATGCTTTAAGTTTGTGCATGTAATTTTTAATTCACATTGTTTTGTTTTAAACATCAAATTAATCTGAATAAACAGAATCAATATTAATATTAGAGAAAGGAAGTATGTAAAGTAAAACAAATCATATGTCTATTTATAACGACAGATTTGATAATCCAACAGCGGCGGTTTACATGCTCCCATTAAGATAACATGCCTCCTTAAACAAAGCATTGCTAATCTTTACGTATTACAAATTCCAAATGCAGACTGTTTTGCCTTTATTCTTGGATAGCTGCTACAGAAGAAACAAATGTGATTTATGGTTTGTTGACTTGATGTGTAAAAGCATTCAGATATATATTCGAAGAATGAAGGGGGAAAAATAAAAATTGTGATGATGCTTACTCCTCCTAAGCACCTGATCCCACCTCAGGAATTTCCAGACGTCCGTGTTTTATGCCCTCTTAACAAATTTTGTATTTGTTGCAGTTTTTTTTTAAAAAATCGATCACTGTTCGTTATCTTCACCTTTTACATTTCAGAGAGAGAGAGAGAGAGAGAGAGAGAGAGAGAGAGAGAGAGAGACGTTCATTAATGTAAACAGCAGCATAAAAGAAATGCATGCAAATAAATCCGATTAAGTCATATCGACACTATACATATGCCATAAATAGATGGACCTAAAAACACTTCTGTAGAAATGTAAGTAATTTTAACTAGTTCTTCCTGGTTTATACGATTAAAGTTAAAAAAAAAAGTAAGGAACAGAGAGGGAGAGGAAATTGTTTTAAATACATCACAAAGAACGTTGTTTACATTATTTCTGAGCAGCGTCAAATTTGCAATAATTAATAGTGTCCTTGCTATCTGATTGAAGAATGATTGAATTCACGCAAATGGACCTGGTATTATTCATAGGATTGTTATGCTGTGCAAATGGTAAGAAGAGCTATTTAAGTCTTGTAGTAATTTAAAATCTACGTCTGTACTTTGTGAAAATGGGTTTAAGGAAGTGTGAAAGAATAACATAAATATTAAAAAGCCGGTCAGACAATTTGGCAAATCTTATTGCATGACCATTGAACAATAGGTACAATATTTTTGTTAATAATATGCGCAAACGACCAAAATACACGAAAGACTCTGCGTTTAAATATCCTTTATATTTTTAATTATATAGAATAGGTTAAAAATATTATATATTATATACTTGTTTTTAAAACGTTTGTATCATTTACACTTGATCCCTCGAAATCTGAATCAAAGATAAACACAAAGCTTCAGTAACATAATACCGAAAGCCCGATTGGCTACAAGATATTTGTCTATGTTCAGTGGAATATGAATCCATTCACGGACAGAGGACATCTCCAAACTTGCTCTTTCACAAACTTGAGTTCGGGAAATTCTATTTATATGAGTATCATTCTGATATATGTATCAAAAATTATCTGCCGTAGAATTATTATTATTAAGTGAATGAAATAGCAAAAATATGCAATCAAATAAAAAAGAAATCAAAGTGAAAGAAAAACAAAATTAATGATTTTTTCCCCAGTAATGGAAGTAGCAATTTTGTAAGAATAGTTAGGTGGAGTTTGGGGGTGATCACAGGGTAAAATCTTTCAAAAGATAGAAAAAATTCACAATCTTATTTTCGAAAGAAAATAGGTCTGAAATAGATCTGAAATTAGATCAGATTAAAAAGCAAAGTGCTAGGAACTCCATATTGTGATGTATTAAGCTAATTGTAATAGATATAGATTCTTGTGCAAAAAGGGAGGTAAAAAATGGGGTAAACATTAGAATAAACAGGAAAACCTCTTTGCTTATTATCAAGAACTGATCGGATGTCTGTTAGACGTTCACTAAATCTCTTAAAGTCTATAAAATGTATGCACAGTATGAACGAAAGAACAAATTTAACCGTCAATTACCTAAATTTATTTAGCTCCTTCTAGGTCGCTTTTCCTGCTTTTAACTCTCTTTCTCCTCTCGACTTTAAAATCCTTTCCGATTTTTCAATTCCTTTATTGATTTTTAAAAAAAATTAAAGTGGAGATTGAAAATGCAGACAATAAGATAACATTGCGATGTGTTCACCACAGAGGTACGCCATGTTTAATTTTTGGATATTTTAATTCTAGTTTTATTTTTGATATGAAAATTTAAAAAAAAAAAAAAAAGGTAAGACATTTGTTTCATCTTAGGACAAACATTTTCTCCATAAGCAAAATTTTCAATGGCAAGCAAACAAAGGAATTTAATCTAATAAATAAGGCAAAATTGAAAAAAAAAAAAAACAACCACTATCATTATAATTTTTTCATTAAATAATTTTAGGACAAACATTCAAGATATCGACGGCGTTTTTTAATGGGAAGCTGATATTTACATGGAGCAATATTTCAACATTCCGTAATGATATAGTCATTACTAAGGATTCTCTATCCAGTCTCTGGATGGAGGTTTATGATGACGAGTACACAGTGAAAGATGTGATGCAATATAAGTCTGTAACGATCAAAATACGAGAATATAATGCCTCTGAATTAAGAGAAGGTTACGTGGACTACCTCAAGACATACAACGGTAAGTATTAATTAATAAACTAAAAAAATATATATTGGATCTCAAGAGAGATGTAGATATAAATCTGTAAGGATCATACTTTTGGGAGTATACAAACTCAGACTTTAGAAAAGGTCATGTAAACTACTTTAAGACATACAACGGTAAGTTTATTTTCGAAGAGATTTTTAAAACGAAATATTGGTTTTCCACAGAGATGTAATATTTTAATAACTTCCGTACGATGATGTTACGTGATATGCCATACGTGATAACTATGACAATGCAACATGCAAAATAAAAGTCCCCAATTAATTAAACGTGTAACAGTAAAACAAATTTAATTTTGTATATTAGTGTGACCTCCGTGTGCATCTACCGCTGCACAGGTAGGCTTTAAGGCTAGCATTCCCCCTGTCCATGAATAGCTTTTTTGAAGGGGAATAGCATGTACAAAACATTGGAAGAATTTGAAATTGTTATCATTTTTTAAGAACAAGGTACGGCTTCAATACAAATCTTGCCATGTGTTTTTCTTAAAAATGAAAGTGATGTCAAAAATTAAAACTCGTGCCTATAGAAATTCCATGCAGAAAGTTAATACAAATTATTTTTTCTCCCATGACCTTCTAAATGCTAATTGTGACGTTATAAACCTGGGCATTTTCCCGTATTTTCTTAAAAAGTAGCAATAGGCACCAATTTTCAAGGAATTTTTTTTTCTAGATATTATTGTCAACAGGCATCACCCACAAAGATTTAGAGATATGTTATTTCTCAAAGAATTTTATAAAACATATCCGAAAATTAAAGTGGACGACGGCTGTGGACACTGTTTTCGTAAGGAAAATAACCCTTGAAATGGGTCATTTTGAGGCTTTTTTCTGTTTGAAACAGAGAAATGCATCAAATTTATGACGTTATATTTCCAGAATGGTACTCCTTCTTTCCTGATTTATCACAGTCATCTACTCAACTAATATTTAAGCCAGTTTCAATACTTTTTGAAAACATTAAATTTTAAGGGCACAATTAAGCTACCTTCTTTGCAAGTTTCAATTAGAACGGATACATATATTCTAGTGATTTTAGAACAGTAAGTCAACAAGTATATTTCAAAAGGGTTTAATTCAATATACAATTTCGACATTTAGCTGTTGTGCTTTTCTACTTTTTTTAATGTTTACTGAATATATGCTTTTAAAAGTTTAAGAATCCCTTTCTTTATTTTAATAAAGTAAAAAAAAAATGTAATAACCGGTATACGTACTAGCATATATACAAATTGGTCGACAAGCTAGCGCTGATGGGCCAATGTGTTTTGCCGATAAATCCGATTGGCAGTTCTGTTATATAATAGCGAACACGGCGTTCGATTTCAGGGGGCGTTTTTTAAAAAGCATTTGCTTTCGGCGTTCGCTATGCGTTAGTCCGTGTTGTGCTTTGGATGCATTCTGGGTTCTTTCGGTGTCAGCCTTTTCAATCCCCGAGGAAACCCCCAAAATGAAACCAGTGTTCGGCTGGGGTTGGCTTTTTGTTAGGTTGCCTGTAATTGGTAGGGTAGTTCAATGAGTATATTCAAGTGATCCTTTCCAAAAAAAAATGTATTTTAAACATATGTTGTTACACATTTAAAGTACACCCATTTCATTGTAATGGCTAATGGACGAGTATTAAAGTCCATAACACAAAATATAATTAATCATAACAACACAGTTGATTCTGGACAGCTGGTGTTACTGTATATATCAACTATGTACTTTTATTTTGTGAAGAATATGTAAAACATCGTAGATCTAGATATTTTTGAAATGTTTCCTTGAATAAGGGAATAAGACCTCTATTTGGTATGTGGCCTTTCATTGTGATTACAGTTCCTGAAACGTTCTACTTTCCTATTTTTCCGTTCGCTCAGCGTTCATTCAGCGTGCGTTCACCATTCGTTCACCGTGCGTTCGCCGTTCGCTCTTCGTTCACGGTTTTGCTTTCAGCGTTCACCGTGCGCCCGCGTTCACCGTTCAAAAAGCGTTCAGCGTTCGCTCTCCGTTCGTTCACTTTTCGTTCACCTTGCGTTCAGCGTTCACTTATTGTTCAGTCTTCAGTGTCATTCGGAACTCCGAATTGAAAGGACTTATCTTTTTGTTATTAAGGATTTACAGCTTTTTTAATTTAATAATTAACATATCGTGTTTAAAGAATCATTATCTCATGGGAAAAATTATCCACAATATTCTAACTTATTATTTATTAGTATTCTAACTTAGCTGTAAGGTAATTTACTATGGAAAATAAATGTTGTTATAAGTATGTACCTATGTAGAACGATGCTGAAAAATTAAATTTAAATACGGGCAATATTAAGATTCTTCAAGCACTGCATCATTTTGTTGTTATTTTAAAGACGACAAATCGTTAATGAATAGATGATTATCCAAGTTAATTAATTTTCAAACTGCAGCAAAATTACGAAAATACTTATTTTGAACACTTTTTTTCTCAATTACTACAGAAATACAAGATAGAAGTAGTTCAGTGAATTATACATAGTACTGCGGAAATTCTGTTAATTGAATATCTTTGGAGCTAATTGAATTGATATATTGGTAAAAAAAATATTTATTTAAAATGTAATATTTACATTTCCAAATATTTTTCCTTAAGAATCTTTGCAAATTAGAAAACTGTTCATTTTCTCATGAACTACCATGGATGAGCATGAATATCTCCATTGTTACGTCATAATACCGTACGTGACGTCAAAACTATAGTGCAAACTTTTTTTACTTTAAAAATGACAGTTGAATGGTGTAATTTGTGGAAACTCATCAGAAAATAATGTGAATATAAGAAACGAATTTAATTTTTGAAAATTTATGAGGTACATGAACTACAACGCGCTTCATGAAATATGCCGGCGTGAAGCGTCGTAGTTCATGTCCTCATGAATCTTCAAAAATTAAATTAATTTCTTAAATATACTACAGGGTTTTCTCTACTATAATATATAAAGTCTATAGTTATAGAGAAAACAAATATTCTTCCTTCACCGTAACTCTATGTGTTTGCTATTCAATGTGATTAAGAGCCCCCCCCCCCCCCTTTCCCCTAAATCGGGTACTTCATCAGTATTTCCTGTATACTTTTCTTAACATTTAAAAAGAAGTTAATGCGTTTTGAAGAATAAAAATTGCAGTCTCAAAACAACATGCATCTAAAAAGCCAATAAACAATAGTAGTTCAAAATATACACGTGTCGGCAGTGGTATTTGAAATTGGCAGACGGTTTGTTTCAAATTCAAGTGTTAATGCCCAATGTATTTTATCTATTTATTTATTTATTTTTTTTAGAAATGTTGGAATTAAATCTAGGAATGATAGAAAAAAATGTTAAAACTTGTTGGAAATACTAGCACTCCGTCTTTGGTGTGAGGAGACTTTCACACCTGCACAGTGTCGAATGATCTTGACTGACAGGACAAGAACGTGGACTTCTGTCTGTTTAACAAAAACTATGACAACATATAACTTAAATATCAAGTTCTGAAATTTTTAATCTAAAACAACTAATATGAATATGCCTCTTTGTAGTATCTTGTCTGAGTATAATCACGGGGAAATGTCTACAGGTAGATGTAGAAGTCTGCTCAATTAATCATCTTAAAAAATAGAAATGACGAATAAATACATTACTGCATTAAGAATTAAAATACGAGTGTATTAATGCAAATACGTCCACAGACCTCTGTTAATTTTTTTTTTTATTATTTTACACGGAATCGCCTTGGCACGGAAATATATGAATGGATGTTACAACCTTTGTAATTCAATCTATAAGTCAGAAGTTTTCTCTTATTTGTAATGGATATTTATATCTAATAATAAAAGACATATTTATTTTCCAACTTAAATAATAATATCTTTTATACTACAGCGTTTGGTAACAATTACAATGTTTTACAGCGATAAAAATCTTGTGACGAAAAAGTTGAATTTAAACATCATACCAGAAAGATACTTAATGTGCATGAATCGTCTTTCTGAAGAAAATTTTGTAGCATTTATTTATTTAATCATTGATTTTTTTTTTATTTATTTATTATTTATTTATTTTTTGGCACCTGACATTAGAATACAATGGAATGGTTTCAATACAAGGAAAAGATCAGAAGCATTCCGAATAAATCGTTAATCTTACGTTCACGTTTCACTTTGCGTTCGCGTTTGCGTTCCGTTCGCGTTCTGCGTTCGCTCATCGTTCAGCGTTCACACATCGTTCACTCACCGTTCGCTCTGCGTTCGTTCACCGTTTGCTCACCGTTCAAGTGGGAAAGTAGAACGTTTAAGGGACTGTAAAACTGGAAACGATATTACATCTATAAGTCTATAAGTCATTTTTAAGTAATGATCATGGTTACCTTATTTCATGATAAAGAAGGAAAATTTATTTGCTTCATGTAAAATGTATAGATAATCTCGTAATCCCTCTCAACATCACGAATTGTGCAAAATGAACAATCTTCTTTGGAAACAGCATAGGTGGATTCAATATTCCAGGGAGAGTAAGCATCGTACGTCGACTGCTTACCCACCTCCCTCACTTGAGACCCATGCCTTGATTCCGTAAACAGATTAATCCTTGGTTAAATTATATGAAAGAATGGCTTATCAATTAGTTTGAAATATGTCAGTCGAAATACTACCAAGTCGTATGCTGTATTAAAAAATCATGTCATTACAGGACCATGTCAAGGACACCAGGATCTACAAAAGATTGAATTCAAAAGAGACCTAACTAAGCCCTGCATCTTTAACTCCTCTATTAGTCACGGTTTACAAAAAAATCTTGTACTTCAAAACCAAATCAGTTCGGAGGCTAAACACCAAGTCTGAGCGATAATGAAATATGTACGACAGAACTTCCCTTTTCAAAGAGTTCAATTAGGAGTTGTTTATTAACCTTTCTATTCAATAAACATCTCAAAATAGAACATATATTGCAGATGTTGGGATTCTTTTTAATTTCGAATTTACTGAAATGTATGAAATTGACATATGAATGAAAATGGTATTGCTTATTGATTTAAGGTAGAGATCATCTGGGTTTGTAAATCGATAGTTAGGTATTGAATAACAAAATGTGAGTTAGATTTCGCATACTCTATTCTAATTTTGTTTAAATTACTACTTGAACCATTTTGATTCATTGAGTTCAATGTTTTTACGAAAAATTATGATTCCAGAGTAGTTTGAGAATAGGTGATATTTGTTCTTTAAAGATTCAGAAAAAAAGCTAAGCGATGAATCTTTATTACGAACTTATATAATGATTAGATTAGTTTGTTTATTATTAAAAGATAAAAATATTGAAGGTATAAAAGCGTCGTCAGATTTTTTTCAGTCCCAGAATGATACACGTTAAAAGAAAAACAACTTTAATAATAAATTTCAAAATTTCATTCATCTGCTCATTAAATGTCATTCTTTTTTTAATATATTGTGAACAATTGGTGTCTGTTCTTTTTCCACTTAATAAAATTGAATCAAAAGCGGGAGACTCAAGTAACATTTCTTGGACCATTGATTTTTTCCCAGCCTCTGGAAGCTACGGAATATTTCATTCAGCAAGAAACAGTTTGTATTCAAAGATAATTAGTATACATTTTGGCGTAGCGATAGCTTCCGAGAAGTACCTTTACCACAGTAGGCCCATCACCTCGAAAAATATACTATTTGAGGTTAGGAATATAACATTGGAGGATGCTGGACACTACCTTGGCGGTATCTCAGTAACTCATGCTTTGTTTGGAGGAAAAGATGCCGTCCTGGTTGTTTATGGTAAAACAATACATACTTACTCAAGCACATGGATACATATATTAATTCCGTAGAATCTGTCTAACAAGTATACCATTAAAACTATGTACATGCACATATTTTTACTTGGTTACTTGATACAAAAATGTACATTGATAATTCAACCAAAACAACTACATTAAATAAGAATATAGAAAATACTTCTCTAACCTTTAAATCTTAAGAATAAATTATATCTTTTTTATTACTTTTTGAAATCATTCATCTTCATAATAAATGATTTTTTTAGGAAAGCCAACGAAACCTGTCATAAAAGGAAGTAATTTAATTAAGGTTAAAACTCAGGCCTTTCTTGAATGTGAAAGTAGATCTACATCTGCTCCTGATTACTACAAGAGTTTACTACCATTATCATATTCTTGGTTTGTCAACAATACAAGATTATACGCAGAGGAGAATGAGACGTTTAGGTTCATCGTCTCCAAAGACGTTAAGCACAACCGATATAGCTGTCAGGAAAAGAAATTCTAGCATCAGAGAAAAGTGAAGAAATACGGATTAATCCTTTGTGTAAGTTATGATGGATTGAATTGGGGAGTTTCGAAATTAAATAAAGCATATCAATTAGGTTTTAATTACCATAAAGTCAGTGATAAACTATGTATTGCAACATCTGTTTAAAGTTTCTTTTTAAAAGAAATCAACAAGTTTAAAGTTGTGATCACGAATTTCAAGTTTCGTAATAATAACACACTTCATAAGAAAATAATGTGAAAAAAAGAAAGCAAATGTGTACGTCGGAGTCTAATAACAACATTAATATTGTTTAAGAACTACCCCGTGTGCAATGGGTTTCTTAAACATCACATGGATATTTTTTTCATACTGGCAAACCACTCTTGACCGTGGGACTAATTGAATTTTTATGAGTTTCAAATTTTAGTTCTTGAAAAGTCGCCTTATTGTAGAAATCAGAGAATGCAGTTTGACGTCACTCTCCGTCTGATTACTATTTCCTATCGAACCGTTTATTTTCAGTGCGGAGTTAAAAGATTTCCTTGAATCTCATGCCATTTATAATCATTTTTTTACTAACGCTTTAGTGTGTAATGTCGCTTCTAATATCGTCATTCGTCTCTCAAGTGGACAAACCCTATCCCAACATTTTTTTTTTAAAAAATATACGACCCCAACCCTCTTTCTCTGATGCCATTAAACTGAAAATTTGACATATTGCTAAGATTTTGTTTCTGGTTTTACTGATATAAATTTGAGTTTTATGTTCTTCATTAACTAGAAAAAACAAATGCAATTGAAATGGTAACACACATGGTAAATTGTTCCGCATTTTTATCGTGGACCGACAGACCATGTTGGCCATCCTTTAAATCTTCATATTTTCTTTTTTTGAAAGATATTTATTAGTGAATTTACAGTTTTAGGGAAAAAAGAATAAATTATAGCTATGTTAAATTTGGTTGGTATTGGCTAAATGTTTATAAAATTATAAACACCGTCTTCGTCTTTTTGGGACAACCCTAGTAGGTAATAAATAATACATGTTATCGTGACATTAGTAGCTAATGGATAAAGATGTCATTGTGAAGTTTGTAATTGAAAGTACATATCTTTTATGATCCTACCAGATGGTCCAGAAAGTATAATAATAACCCCACAGTCACATAATGATGGACTAAGTATTCATGATGGGGAAACACTTGGTCCATACAACTGTTCAGCGGACTGTTACCCACCTTGTACCCTACAATGGAAATACAAAACTGCGTCAGGCGATTTCAGAGAAGCCACAACCATTGGCAACTCTTCAATTACTTTACCACAGCAAATGGCAAATAGATCTAGTATGGCACTAATTCGATGCGTAGTAAACGGCATCGAAGGCAAAAAAGCATCAGACATCAGGTTGAACATTCAGTGTAAGTATGTTTTTTTTGACAATGTCTTAAAACTGTGAAACTCTGAGTGAACAAATCAATTTTAGCAACCACATTTATATTCATTTTGATAGAAAATCTTGAGTTCTCTGATATTTTTCAAATGGGCTTAAAGCTGCTTACAAGATAGTAAGAGTGTTTACTAATTTCATCTATTTTAAAGTACAAAACCAGATTAAAAAATAAAACTCAGTTATTCCAAGCATTCATAAAATGTTACAGTTGCTCTGAACAATAGGCAAATTTAAGTCTATTAAACTTTGATGAAATAAAAGCCTTATGCCTTACATAAAAATCTTTTACTTAATATCACATTGATTCGAAACATAAGAAATGAAATACTTCAAAAACCAATTTTATATCCTTAGATATATGTTATAATTTTTACTTTTATATACCAAATTTAAAAGATATTTAAAGTAGAAAACCAAGGGGCTTAAATTCTTAAATTGCCTTTTCTCAAATGTACACAAACTAAACTAGTAGATTGTAAGTTTTTAAAATGCGAAAGAAATATCACAACCTGTATCTAATTATCCATGCTCACAGGTGCAAATCTTAAAGCAAACTGAATATCAATGCACCATATGTTATTCCTAGAATATAGCGATTTGTCAATTCGAGAAAGGTAAATTTAACTTTCAAGATTTTGTATGATAAATTATGCTCCCCATCCCTAAATGTTTTTCACCTGTCCGTCCTAACAAAGTAACTATTCAACATAATATTTACATCCTTTGAGCCTAAGGCAAATTTCAGTTGTTATAGTCACCTATTCTTAGTCTTCTGTCTCTGTCATTCTGTTAACTTTTTTTTCATCTTCGATTTTTCCTAAACAAATAGTCCAAACCAAACTTGTTACAAAGCATTCTTGAGTAAAGGGCATCTAAGTTCAATCAAGTGGCGGGCCACGTCCCTTGTCAACGTGAGATAATTAAGAAGACTGAAAAGTCTTTCGGAACATTTTAAAATCTTATACAGAACACTAAGTCAAAAAAGATTAGACTAATATGACAGCGTTCTGATATAATGTTAATTCAAGTGTAACTAGTATTAATTGTAACGGGGACTGTTACAGATGTTCCCCAAACGCTCCCCAACTCCCTTTTGGTGTCATTTCCTGTAAGCTTCATTAAATAAGGCAATTAAGTATATTGGTCATTTAACGCATTTCACGCGCGCGCACGTGCATGCATGCATGTGCAGATTGACCATGTCATTCCGTCTATACTATAAATGCATCTTTATATTCTCAGTATCAAAACATTTCATCAAAAAATATATAAGTTCCGGCTATATCAAGTATATTGGTCATCTTAGCATTGCGCGCACGCGCACCTGTATGCATGTTCATAATGACCATGCCATTTTGTCTACACTTATAATATGTCTGTTCATTCTTAGTATCAAAGCTTTTCATCAAAAAATATAAAAGTTATGGCTATATTAAGTATATTGGTCATTAAACACATTGCACGCGCGCGCATGTGCATGCATGTGCATGATGGCCACATCATCTTGTCTACACTTTTAATATATCTGTATATTCTTAATATCAAAGCTTTTCATCAAAAAATATAAAAAGTACGGCTATATTAAGTAAATTGGTCATTTAACACATTGCACGCGCGCGCACGTGCATGCATATGCATGCATGTGCATGATGGTCATGTCGTCTTGTCTACATTTTAAATACATATAAATGTTTTGAGTATCAAAGCATTTCATCAAAAAGTTTCAAAATTACAACTATATCAAGTAAATTGGTCATTTTACGCTTTGCGCGTGCGCGCACGTGCATGCATGTGCATATTGACCATGTCATCTTGTTCACACTTTTAATATATCCTTATATTCTGAGTATCAAAGCATTTTATCAAAAAATATAAAAGTTACAGCTATATCAAGTATATTTGTCATTTTACGCATTGCACGCGCACGCACGTGCATGCGCGTGCGCGCAAAATGACCTTCGTTCCGCAAATCTACATAACATGCCTAGCAACCCTAAAAAGGTTTCACCTCAATCGGATGTGTAGTTTCGGAGATCACTCACGGACAAAAAAGTACCCAGGAAGAAAAATAATAATAACTAGATGAGATCTCGTTGCGAGCAACGAGTAGGTCTTCCGTCCGATTTTTCGATAAGATGAGATATGATTTTGACTATGATCTTTGTTAAAAGATAATAATATATATAGACTTCCCTAATTAGATTTCAATCCTTTGATTTTATATACATTATCAAAGAGCTATCGATGAATTGCTTTTGGCCCCTCTGAACCCCTAGTTTGAGGGGCAGCCCCTTTTTCTTGATATCAAATGAAAGTTCTTGTGATTTTGAAGACTTTTTGTTCAACAACTATTCAGAGATTTCTTTTCGTTATGGAGATATGCTGAATGGAAATATTTAGGGGCCACCCCTCCAAGTCCTTAATGGGGCCGTTTGACAAAAATTGAAAGGGTGCATATTGTTTAGAACATTATTGTGACCATATTTTGTTCAGTATTACTTTTCAAAATATTCCCCCTTTTCGAGATATAAAGCGTCAAAGATTTAGTATTCTGGCCCCTTGTGACCCCTTATTACGTAACATATGATCAGAATCTTATCATATATTGTTGTAAATCGTTAAGATAAACATCTTTGCTTCAGTAATGTATTACAAATTATTGATCGTTAAAGAGTTATAGGTTGAAGACTTTTGGCCCCTCTGAGCCCTAATTTGAGGGGTCAGCCCCTTTTTCTTGATATCAAATGAAAGATCTTGTGATTTTGAAGACTTTTTGATCAACAACTATTCAGAGATTTCTTTTCGTTTTGGAGATATGCTGAATGGAAATATTTAGGGGCCACCCCTCCAAGTCCTTAATGGGGCCGTTTGACAAAAATTGAAAGGGTGCATATTGTTTAGAACATTATTGTGACCATCTTTTGTTCAGTATTGCTTATCAAAATATTCCCCCTTTTCGAGATATAAAGCGTCAAAGATTTAGTATTCTGGCCCCTTGTTACCCCTAATTACGTAACATATGATCAGAATCTTATCATATATTGTCGTAAATCGTTAAGATAAGCATATTTGCTTCAGTAATGTATTACAAATTATTGATCGTTAAAGAGTTATAGGTTGAAGAGTTTTGGCCCCTCTGAGCCCCTAATTTGAGGGGTCAGCCCCTTTTTCTTGATATCAAATGAAAGGTCATGTGATTTTGAAGACTTTTTGTTCAACAACTATTCAGAGATTTCTTTTGTTATGGAGATATGCTGAATTGAAATATTTAGAATCCACCCCTCTAAGTCCTTAATGGGGCCGTTTGACAAAAATTGAAAGGGTGCATATTGTTTAGAACATTATTGTGACCATCTTTTGTTCAGTATTACTTTTCAAAATATTCCCCCTTTTCGAGATATAAAGCGTCAAAGATTTAGTATTCTGGCCCCTTGTGACCCCTTATTACGTAACATATGATCAGAATCTTATCATATATTGTTGTAAATCGTTAAGATAAGCATCTTTGCTTCAGTAATGTATTACAAATTATTGATCGTTAAAGAGTTATTGGTGAAAGACTTTTGGCCCCTCTGAGCCCCTAATTTGAGGGGTCAGCCCCATTTTCTTGATATCAAATGAAAGGTCTTGTGATTTTGAAGACTTTTTGTTCAAAAACTATTCAGAGATTTCGTTATGGAGATATGCTGAATGGAAATATTTAGGGGCCACCCCTCCAAGTCCTTAATGGGGCCGTTTGACAAAAATTGAAAGGGTGCATATTGTTTAGAACATTATTGTGACCATCTTTTGTTCAGTATTGCTTATCAAAATATTCCCCCTTTTCGAGATATAAAGCGTCAAAGATTTAGCATTCTGGCCCCCTTTGACCCCTTATTATGTAACATATGATCAGAATCTTATCATATATTGATGTAAATCGTTAAGATAAGCAACTTTCCTTCAGTAATAAATTTCAAATTATTGATCATTAAAGAGTTAACGATGAAAGACGTTTGGCCCCTCTCAGCCCCTAATTTGAAGGGTCAGCCCCTTTTTCTTGATATCAAATGAAAGGTCTTGTGATTTTGAAGACTTTTTGTACAACAACTATTCAGAGATTTCATTTCGTTGTGGAGATATGCTGAATGAAAATATTAAGGGGCCACCCCTCTAAGTCCTTAATGGGGCCATTTGACAAAAATTGAAAGGGTGCATATTGTTTAGAACATTATTGTGACCATCTTTTGTTCAGTATTGCTTATCAAAATATTCCCCCTTTTCGAGATATAAAGAGTCAAAGATTTAGCATTCTGGCCCCTTGTGACCCCTTATTACATAACATATGATCAGAATCTTATCATATATTGTTGTAAATCGTTATGATAAACATCTTTGCTTCAGTAATGTATTACAAATTAGTGATCGTTAAAGAGTTAAAGATTAAAGACTTTTGGCCCCTCTCAGCCCCTAATTTGAAGGGTCAGCCCCTTTTTCTTGATATCAAATGAAAGGTCTTGTGATTTTGAAGACTTTGTTCAAAAACTATTCAGAGATTTCTTTTCGTTTTGGAGATATGCTGAATGGAAATATTTAGGGGCCACCCCTCCAAGTCCTTAATGGGGCCGTTTGACAAAAATTGAAAGGGTGCATATTGTTTAGAACATTATTGTGACCATCTTTTGTTCAGTATTGCTTATCAAAATATTCCCCCTTTTCGAGATATAAAGAGTCAAAGATTTAGCATTCTGGCCCCTTGTGACCCCTAATTACGTAACATATGATCAGAATCTTATCATATATTGTTGTAAATCGTTATGAGAAACATCTTTGCTTCAGTAATGTATTACAAATTATTGATCGTTAAAGAGTTAAAGATTAAAGACTTTTGGCCCCTCTCAGCCCCTAATTTGAAGGGTCAGCCCCTTTTTCTTGATATCAAATGAAAGGTCTTGTGATTTTGAAGACTTTTTGTTCAACAACTATTCAGAGATTTCTTTTCGTTTTGGAGATATGCTGAATGGAAATATTTAGGGGCCACCCCTCCAAGTCCTTAATGGGGCCGTTTGACAAAAATTGAAAGGGTGCATATTGTTTAGAACATTATTGTGACCATCTTTTGTTCAGTATTGCTTATCAAAATATTCCCCCTTTTCGAGATATAAAGCGTCAAAGATTTAGCATTTTGGCCCCTTGTGACCCCTTATTACGTAACATATGATCAGAATCTTATCATATATTGTTGTAAATCGTTATGAGAAACATCTTTGCTTCAAAAATATATTACAAATTATTGATCGATAAAGAGTTAAAGATTAAAGACTTTTGGCCCCTTTCAGCCCCTAATTTGAGGGGTCAGCTCCTTTTCCTTGATATCAAATGAAAGCTCGTATCATTCTGCACAACTTTTCTTCTATATGTTTTAACAAATTCTTAACATATATGAAGATATGAAAGAAAAGGTGTAAAATTTTGTGAGATGTTTTTGAGATATTTTTCGAGCCCCACCGAGCTTCGGCGCCTTTTGCGCTAGAGAGATTTGGACACCTGCCTGCAAATCTACAAACCTTCTCCTACTTTCACTGAAAATCTCACCTCAATATCTTAAGTCGTTTCGGAGGAGTTTCCAGGACAAGCCGACCCTCTAAAAATCGGTAAATCCTAAATATCTCGAGATAGAAAGTGACGTCATCAACGAAAAAAATTTCCAATAAGGTTCAGATCAATACCTATCAGATCTGAAAGTTTCATGAAAATCGGCCAAGACGTTACCGAGAACTTGCGTGCACAAAATCGGTAAGAATAATAATAATAACTAGAGCAAAGCTCGTTGCAAAGCAACGAGAGGGTCTTCCTTCTTAGCTTGTAAGTTGACGTCGTATTAAAAGGATAAATATTTGTTTAATTTCCACCTAAAGGTTACATGTTTCTGTTTAGATTGTCAACTTTGCTAACATTCTCTTTCTTCTTTGACCCAAATATCAAGAGACCTCATCTCCGGAACTCTGAATCTGGAGTGAGCATGAGGATATATAATTCAACTGTACTCTCTCCAACAGTACTCCTGAAATTGTATCCAAAACACTAATACTCCCAGACCCTCATTTCTTGAACTTTGACTTTTGATTTTTAATTTCTAGACTTTTCTATTCATCTAACATCTTTGATGCAATCATGTTAGTAACACGTGTCATACTACAGAATCATCAGTGTTTTGCTACATCACTGTCATAATAATTGCTTGACAAAACATTTACACAGCATAACTACATAGTAAGTAATCCAAATGTGTTACTGATTGAGGATATCCATTCTTTGACAATCAGTAAGTAGAAGAATACTCTTACAAGAAATGCACAGGGATGATTTCAGTAAGACACGGTGTCACTTGTGGAAAATTTTAACATAACATCTTTTTTAGCCTTTAACTTAAAAGTTAAACTTCATTATCTCAAAAACCGATATCTAAATACATGTACCATTTATATGGTGAAGTGAGTTGGTACTCCCAACCCCTTATTCTTTAAGTTTTTTTTACCCTGCATGGTTATCTGGAGTCATTGGATATCTTGATATTTAATCTTGGTCCAGTTGAAATTGAGAAAAAATGGTTTTACTGTACTTCTTGGGTTCATTTATTCAAATGTTTTACAAGGGGGGAAAAAGACACATATATTTAAATTTTCGAAACATGTTAAAATAATCTTTTACATGTACATGTATATTACACATATATTCAAGTAATTTTTTTTTAATAAGAATTCATTAAAAATATTTGAATCCATTGAAGTTGATTGCAGTAGATATAATGTGAATTATGAGCCTAAGACACAACAAGCAAATTTAAAGAATAGTGGTCTCATTCTGTCATTTGTCAACTGAAAAAGTTTGATGATAATAGGCCTGAAACTGTTCAAAATATGCCTCTAAATCATTTTGCAAAAGAATGGCTGCAAAATTTAAAAAGTAGGTAACCATGAATTACTTTTGAGTCAACATGATACAAGGTCCTTAGATGCATCAACTGACAAGATTTGATGATCCTAGTCCTTATAGTAAGCAAAATATCAATATTTTAATAAATGTAATTTTTGGTCAACTTTGAAGTGACCTTGAGACCAAGCCCTTTGTCCTAGAGTGATTCCATGTGCAAATTTTAATCTACAATATATCCTCATCCTTTTGTGAAAGTTTGGTGATAATCTGCCCAGTGGTTCTTGAGAAGACGATTTTTAGCAACCAGTACTTTTGGCCTAAGTTTACTATAAACGGGAGCCCTTGGGCCATGGAAACACTGTGACAAATTTGACAATAATTGGCCAAGGGGTTCTTGAGTTATGGCCCATATTCTAACAAGAGGCCCATGGGCCACAACGCTCACCTGAATTACTTTGGCCCTGCTGTTCTTCACCAGACCCTCCCTCCCTTGTAATACTTATTGCGGCCCCACCCTACCCCCGGGGGCCATGATTTGAAAAATTAAAATCTACACTACCCCAGGATGATTCCACATATGTTTCAGTTTTTCTGGCCCAGTGGTTCTTGAGAAGAAGATTTTTAAAGATTTTGCCTATATATTTCAATGTAAAATTTGATTCCCTATTGTGGCCCCGCCCTACCCCTGGGGGCCATGATTTGAAGAATTTAGAATCTACACTACCCCAGGATGCTTCCACATAACTTTCAGCTTTTCTGGCCCTGTGGTTCTTTAGAAGATTTTTTAATGACCCCACCCTATTTTTGTCTTCTCTTGATTATCTCCCCTTGTAAAGGGGGTTGGTCTTTCATTTTAACAAACTCCCCTTCACCCAAGGATGCTGTGTACCAACTTTGGTTAAATTTGGCTCAGTGGTTCTTGAGAAGAAGACAAAAATATGAAAAGTTTACAGATGGATGGACAGACAGACAGACAGATGGACAGACGACGGACAACTGGTGGTCAGAAAAGCTCACTTAAGCTTTCAGCTCAGGTGAGCTTAAAAGTTTACGTACACCGCACAAATGGCCATAGCATTAGCTCTTTGAGCCTTTGGCTCATAAGAGCTAAAAAGATAAAAAGAATTATGTATCTTAGAGTTGTCTATTTGTATTCAAAGCTATATTGAAATCAGACCAATTTCTTGAAATAAAAAATTGCACTGTTGTAGTGCAAAAAAATTAATGATATTTTACATGTCGCTACAATATTCAAAGAGGGTGTGTTGCAAAATTTTGAATTAAATTAGAGGGGTTATGACTGTTTCATCGCTAATTATAGATGATCAATGCGAAAACACAAAGTTGAGAATTGCAACGTCATTGAAAGTCTTGGAGAGCACCGAGCTATTAAAAAATTATTTCTTCAGACAGGTCATTTTTCAAAGTGCACAGTAAATTTTCCTTAAATCAATGTGTCCACAAACTTTTCTAACAATCCTCGTTCATGTACATGCCCTTAGCACTGAAGTCATTTGAAATATGCACATATGTTAACATTTGTTGCTGTATATGCCATAATAGCAGTTCTCTCTAAATGTTTTTGTAAAAATACATATATTACAAGTTCTTAATGTATTAAGGCCTGATGTGTCCATAATCCTAGATGGAAGGACTTTTATCCTTGTGTGACTGTTTAAATTTCACTATGCTGCTTATTCTTCGTCATCTCCAAACAGATGCTCTTCTGGCAAATATGGTCATGCTTGGTATCAAATTTCAGTTATCAGATGGCAGTCACACCTATCCAAAAGAAATTGAAATTTCTCATTTAAAATAAAAAAAACCCCAAAAAACTGTACAACTCATAAATGATAAATAGCGATGTTAATTTTACTCGGACAGCTACGTCGCACAGTCAGAGGCTTTAGTCAAATGAAAGTCGAGTACTCGTTCAAATTTAAATTAATTTTTCATGTCATTTTCCTTTTTGTCTTTAAGAGACTGCTAGCCTGTACAATATTTAAACTACATTATAACAATTATACAACAAATTATTGAATCATTAACATTTTCGTAGTAATAAATGTATCAAATGTATTTGATTTCAAATATAATATTTACTGCCAGTGCTTTTTTTTTCAGTACTTTGGGACTGGGGGCTGGGGCCCTCAGAATTGGGAATTTCAGCATCAAGTAGGCTAAATTGGGAATCTCCCAGAAAGCCCAATCACTTAAAAAGCATTGTCAAAAAGCTTTGTTTTTGTCTTTGTATTACTTTAACAAACAATTGTTATAACTAATCAAGACTATTCTTGGTATGGATTATCTAATTACTTGCATCAAGAACAATAGTGGTATGAATTATCTAATAATGAAGAAATCCAACTTGGCTGAGGTGGCAGAGGATAATTTTTTTTAATGCCAAACATGTGCCGAGGGGGTACGCATGTACATGTGATCCACATGGGGACAGTTTTCCAGGGGCTAATTAGTTACACTTCATATGCCCATGGCTCACAAATTATGTCAACAAATTACACGAATTTGCCTAGTAGAGTGCACATGTACCAAAAATGCACCTGGGGTCTCCCCAAATTTTGGCCTCAGTCGCACCCATACAACCCATCCCCAGGCCCGAGCGAGCAGGATAAAACACCCAGTATAAGTCTGTAAATCAATGCATGCCCTAGTGAAAATTCACCAATTGATATGGGGCCATTCATCTTCCCTCTGAGATACACACCTTCTTCTAAGGCCTACTGCTTTTCAGCTGAATTTCCTCTGCAACTGACCATGTGTCTAAGGTTCGCATTTACAACTCTGTATATGATAAGCGTCATAGTGACACCTACAAGTTGCACATCTTTTTTTTTTCAGCAAGCACTTTGCTACACTGCAAATGTGTCCCATAATTATTCTAATCATTTTTCTACATAAAATATCACATCAAACGGGATATCTCAATTTTTTAAGAAATTTGACCGGGTCTTTAGTATGAAACTATCCCCTGCCACCTTTAACTTTCAAAGTTTGCTTTTTAATTAAAATAACTTTTCATATTTAGAAAGTGCAATCAATTCTGAGTAAAACTATACTAAATATGTCTTATTTCAATGAAAAATAAAAAAGTTAGAGGCAAATAAGTGACCCCACCAATTGTCGGTCAACCACCTTAACCCCATATTCTTTGTGTTACTTCAAAAATGACCAACTCCTACAATCCAAAAGAATCTATTTCTTATCAAAACAGTGTTTAATGGTAGCTTTGATCAATTTCAAATGCAGCTACATATAAAAAATTCAGTAAGAATTGCATGCCTTCATGTAATGTACTCACATGAAACACATATTCTCCTATTTTTGATGTTTTGAGAAATCCCATTTTACCTCTTAATTGCTTGAATTTATACATCTATAGCTTGTTTGCAAAAAGAAAACCTAATCTATTTTTCAGGATATTTATTGTAATATACAAAAACCCCTCTTGCATCAAAGGTTCAAGAAGAAGTGTCCTGAAAATTGCAGTTATCTACCCTACCCCTCCAACCATTACCTGATTCTATAGAAAATATACTGTGGAAATCTGATTTTACTGACTGTCCTTTTTCCGAGTATATTTCCATTCAATTTCAATGTATCTGAGTGATCAAATACATGCATTTGATTCCCCTGAATAATTAAAGTGATCATCCTGTCCTTACTTGGCATTTTTGATTGGCATTTTTGAGTAAATTTCAGGTGTTTAGTAGAATCCAATAATTACATGAAAATGTACATATTTCTGATATTTTGTTCATTAAATATGCAAAAAGACCATCTGTTTTGTTACAATTTAAAAAAAAATATATAATCTATATGAAAATAATGAAAAGTTTAAGTTCTATCACATTATAGAAGACAAATGAGGGGGAAAATGAAGGGGAGGGGGGTACTTTTTTTTATGTAATTATCAATAGTAAGATGGGTCTAATTTGAAAAAAAATTAAAGCACAGCAATTCTTTGAATAAATGTGGTTCTGTGAACTGATATATTTGCATACTGACTCATTCTTTTCTCAGAATAATGATATTTAGTGAAAATACATGTAAAAAAGAGTAAGTTTATAATTTGTAATTTCAGTGATATCGCAATAACCGAGCCCCTTTAATTTTAATTAATACTATGTGATTGCATCAAAATTTGATAAAATATATGTGACAGTGCCCAAACTATTAATTTCAAACAAATAAATTTTTCTCAGACAAAAATTGCCTTACTCTGTTAAAATTTGTTATGCTGATGCTTCAAACTCTTTGAAAATGTGTACTGCGCAGCTATGTTAAGGCTTCCCTAAGCTTTAAAATGCGCTCAAAACATAATATGTCATTGCGAGGTCGGTTTTGGTTTTAATTTATAAGTATTGAACTTTAGTACTTCCAATTTATATAAAGGGTTTCCTTGGCTATATATTAGCATATTTGTTATGATATCACATGACTTTGTTGATCACATGACGGTCATTTATAATTTTTTGAAGTGTTTCATAGAAATCGCTTCGGCGCAGCTGATTAACACAATAATTATTAACATTTTGTTATATAAATAAACGCACTGTATCCTTGTGTATCCAAAATGTGCTTGGGAAAAGTCATAGTATTACTTGGGTACAAAATATTTCCTGAGAAATTCAACTTACCTAAAAATTTGAGGGTATGTTCCACACAATATCGTAATCTGTATTAAAACA